>NC_089598.1:62115508-62225485 GCF_019320115.1 Miscanthus floridulus | reverse complement strand
TCACCAAAACAACACTTGGGTGGCTATGGCATAGAAGACTTGTTCATGTTGGGATGAGCTCACTCAAGAAGCTTATGAAGAATGATTTGGTGAGAGGATTGAAGGATGTGAAGTTTGAGAAGGACAAGCTTTGTAGTGCATGTCAAGCCGGCAAGCAAGTTGCAAACACTCATCCAACCAAAGCTTTCATGTCAACCACAAGAGTGCTAGAACTCCTACACATGGATTTATTTGGACCAACAACATACAAGAGTTTGGGAGGAAATCTCTATTGTCTTGTGATTGTGGATGACTATTCAAGGTATACATGGGTGTTCTTCCTTCATGACAAATCCAAAGTTGCATCTTGTTTCAAGAAGTTTGCCAAGAGAGCTCAAAATGAATTTGAAGTAAAGCTCAAGAAGATAAGAAGTGACAATGGCAAAGAGTTTGACAGCACAAACATTGAATCATATTGTGATGAAGTTGGAATCAAACATGAAGTCTCCGCAACCTATACTCCTCAACAAAATGGTGTAGTTGAGAGGAAGAACCGGACTTTGATCACTCTTGCAAGGACAATGCTAGATGAATACAACACCCCCGAAGCTCTATGGGCGGAAGCAATCAACACCGCATGCTATGCATCCAACCGTCTATTTCTTCAAAAGTTCCTTGTCAAGACACCGTATGAGTTGCTCAATGGGAAGAAGCCGGATGTCTCCTTCTTTAGGGTGTTTGGTTGCAAGTGCTACATCTACAAGAAGCGGAAACACCTAGGGAAGTTTCAAAGGCGTTGTGATATAGGTTTTCTTGTTGGTTACTCATTGAAGTCCAAAGCATATAGAGTATTTAATCATGCCACCGGCTTGGTTGAAGAAACATATGATGTGGAATTTGATGAATCTAACGGCTCCCAAGGAGCACATGAGAATCTTGATGATGTAGGTGATGAACCATTGAGGGAGGCTATGAAGAATATTCCGGTGGGAGACATCAAGCCAAAAGATGATGAAGATGATGTACAAGTTATTAACCAACCTTCTTCATCAAATGTACCACAAGACGGTGAAAAAGATGGGAGAGTAGAAAATGAAGATACTCATATCTCCCATGAGCAAATGGTGGTACAAGCACAAGATGTTGATGCTCCACAACCTCCTCCTCAAGTGGTCAATAGAAGAAATACACCTCTCCTACAAGATCATCCACAAGATCTCATCATAGGGAGTCCAACAAAGGGGGTGATGACTCGATCTCAAAAACTTACTTCATTTATTGCTCATCACTCTTTTGTATCTTGCTATGAGCCTACCAAGGTAGAAGAAGCTCTTAAAGATCTGGATTGGATCAATGCCATGCATGAAGAGTTGAACAATTTCACTTGCAATGAAGTTTGGAATCTTGAAGAGCGACCAAAAGGTGCAAGGGTCATTGGAACAAAGTGGGTGTTCTGCAACAAGCGAGATGATCAAGGTGTTGTTGTGAGGAACAAAGCAAGACTAGTAGCAAAGGGGTTCTCTCAAGTTGAAGGTTTAGATTTTGGAGAAACCTTTGCACCGGTTGCAAGATTAGAAGCCATCCGTATCCTTCTTGCATATGCATCACATCATGAAATGAAACTATATCAAATGGATGTGAAAAGTGCATTCTTAAATGGCTTTATTAATGAACTAGTCTATGTTGATCAACCTCTCGGGTTTGAAGACCCTAGATATCCTAATCATGTTTATAGGTTGTCCAAGGCACTATATGGGCTTAAGCAAGCCCCAAGAGCTTGGTATGAGCGCCTTCGGGATTTCCTTATTGAGAAGGGCTTCACCATTGGGAAGGTCGACACCACTCTATTCACCAAGAAGCTTGATGGGCATATCTTCATTTGTCAAGTATATGTTGATGATATCATCTTTGGATCATCAAATGAAGACTCATGCAAAGAATTTGGTGAATTGATGTCTAAGGAGTTCGAGATGTCAATGATTGGTAAGCTTACATTCTTTCTTGGTTTTCAAGTCAAGCAAATGAAAGAAGGCATCTTCATCTCTTAAGAGAAATACACAAAAGATCTTCTCAAGAGATTCAAGATGGATGAATGTAAGCCAATCAAGACCCCAATGCCTACCAATGGACATCTCGACCTAGATGAGGGAGGTAACTCGGTTGATCAAACTCTCTACCGTTCTATGATTGGTAGCTTGTTATATTTAACCGCATCTAGGCCCGACATCATGTTTAGTGTGTGTATGTGTGCTAGATTTCAAGCTAGTCCTAAGGAAACACATTTAATTGCCGTAAAAAGAATCCTTAGGTATCTTAAGCACACACCAAGCATTGGCCTTTGGTATCCCAAAGGAGCTTTATTTGAATTAATTGGCTATTCCGATTCGGATTACGCCGAATGCAAAGTTGATAGAAAGAGCACATCTGGAGGGTGCCATTTGCTTGGTAGATCACTTGTGTCTTGGTCCTCCAAGAAACAAAATAGTGTGGCTTTGTCCACCGCCGAAGCGGAATACATTGCCGTGGGTGCTTGTTGTGCACAAATATTATACATGAAACAAACTTTACTAGACTATGGAGTAGTTCTAGAGAAAGTACCTCTTTTGTGCGACAATGAAAGTGCGGTAAAACTTGCAAATAATCTGGTTCAACACTCTCGCACCAAGCATATAGATATCCGCCATCACTTTCTAAGAGATCATGTAGCTAAAAATGATATATCACTAGAAGGTGTAAGATCCGAAGATCAATTAGCGGATATCTTCACTAAATCGCTAGATGAGGCTACATTTTGTAGATTGCGGAATGAGCTCAATGTACTTGATTTTAGTAACTTCACTAAAAATTGAGCTTGTGTTGTCCCTTGCATTCATTGTAATATACAACATGTTTAATTTGTGGCAATGCATATAGGGCTTGTCTAACATGGTTAAGATAACCGCCGAAAAGCGTGTGAAGAAGCTTAACCTTGGATCAAACTTGACAAGCAACTAGATTTACTTACAAGTATTACATATGCATGAATGTTGTTTTGTCGTTTTGTTCCATTTGCCCCCTTGTTGCCTATTTTCTTAAAAAGAATTATAGCCTAAGGCAAAATATTTTGAAAAATATGAGGGTTTGAGAGAGGTCACTCACATCAGTCCCAATTGGTGTTTATTTGGATCTTATTCAAGTTGGGACTTGATTGGGAACAGGCAGCGCGAAGGAAGGTTGAAGGTTTGCTGGAAAAGGTGCACCAGACGCTGCATCGGACGCTGCTGTCCAGCGTCCGGTCAGTTCACAGGAGGTGAACTGCTACTGAAGGAGTGACCGGACGCTGCGTCTGTGCGTCCGGTCAGGAAGGGTTCAGCGTCCGATCGATCGGAGGATGACCAAGTTGTACTGACCGGACCCTGCCTGCGTCCGGTCATGGACCACCGGATGCGTCCGGTCCCGATTCCAGAGGATTTGGACCTCTCTGGAATCGACCGGACGCTGGGTGGTAGCGTCCGGTCGCTACCACCGGAGCGTCCGGTCAGTGGATCTCGCGCGTCTTAAGGACTCTTTTCCCCGTTTCCTTTTCTGTCACGATTTGGGGGATTACTTAACTGTACCCACGTCCTCTGTCTCCCATCGTGCCCTAGCCCGAGCAGCCGCATAGTCGCACCACCGCCTCCTCACGCCCAACCTCACCGCGCCACCGCTCCCGGCCCCCTCGCTAGCCACACGCCGCCATACCGCGCCCACAGCCACCGCGCTCCAGCCGAACCCGCAGCTGAGCTACGTGCCCCGTTCTCGCGTGCCACCGTGCCAACACCGGCCCATCGCAGCCACGCGCCGCCGTCCCACGCGCCACCACGCCTGCTTAGCACCACGCCGGCCTCCTCGCGCCCAAGCTCGCCGCTCCGTCGTTGCCAAGGCTGCCGGTCTTCACACCGAGTTCTCTTGCCCTACCATCCCATTGATTGGTAAGGCAAGTTTTGTGTTTCAATCTTGACTTCCAATTGTGACCTAGATCAAATTTTCAATGCACTGATTCCCCATTGCGTTCAGGGCTTTTGACCTAATCCTAGCCGGTTCCGAGATTCCCTGCGTGACATCTTATCTCTTCTCGGATCGCTGATCGTCAGGTAGAAAGCCACTCGATTCAAGTTCGCATCTATATTGCTTTCTCTATTAGGATTTTGCATCTATTAGCAATATGGTATTTATTTGTATATCCACCTATTCTATCGTGCAGCGAGTCGGTTCCGTTGTGTTTCGTCTGGCAGTTGGCAGTCAACTCGGAGCCAAGCTCGCAAGTAAGGATCGAGGCCAAGCCTCAAAAGCGGCAGTTTGATAGTTGATCTTCATCAGCGACAGTTCACCATCTTGTCAGTTCAGATGGCTCGCACCAAGAACGTTGGTGGTGGCCCAGGTGATGATGATCGGAGGCCCCCGCCTCGCCAGCCAGCCGGATCTAAGGGCAAGTCAACCAAGCAGGTAACATCCAAGAAGCGGAAGTACCCCCGACGCAGAGACAGCGAGAGCAGCAGCTGTTGCAGAGGCCGTAGAGCGTGCCGAGAGAGGTGGTACCCGCAGCGGAGTTGTCATTGCAGATCAGCCAGTTTCACCCACAGTCAGAGCTGCAATTGAGGATGTTGAGCGTCGTCACGGTAGTCCAGCTGGGACTGCCACGCTTGCAGGATGACGGGTTGCCATTGAGGAGGGTCCGTCAGCACAGCAGCAGCCCCCACCAGCAGAGCCTCAGCCAGCCCAGGAGACTTAGGAGGGTCAGGAGACCGAGCCAGCACCTCAGCTACACCGCTCGAGTCGTACCAGTGCTGTAGTTCCTCCGAGGCCAGTTACACAGCGCAGGGGTTCACGCCCTCTGCCCAGACCACAGGGTCCGCCTCTAGTGGTACACCTCGACTTGAGGGCCGCTACAGCCAGGCAGGTTCAGCAGCTGCGTTTTGTTGAGTTTGAGGTTTGGTTTCCTCTGAGGAGGGATGAGAGAGCAGCTGAGGGTTTCTACACGCCACTGTAGGAGGATTTCTACAATGCTTATCACAATAGTGGGGCAGTGTTTAGATCTCAGAGGGTTTGTCAGATAGAGTCTATTGTGGCAGCAGCGGGAGAGAGCATTCGGCAATACTTGTCATATTTGCCAAGACTGATAGATTTGATTGGACGGACGGGCATATATGTACCTTCTTGGGTCCGTCAGTTTTATGCCTCACTCTTCATCGATCCACATCACAGATTCATTCACTTTGCTTTTAGAGGCAAAGACTATAGAGTGACGAGTGGCAGGGCCAGAGAGATACTGAGGCTACAGGAGCAGCCTATAAAGATGCATGAGGTTTGTTATGGACAATAGGGACCTCCCAGGCGTCCCCATGGAGGGTTGGTGCCCCCTACAGATTTAGTGCGCCATTGCTTCAAGGAGCCCTTTGGTGAGGGGTCGAGCAGGAACCCCAATGACTTGACTCCTATAGCGAGAGTACTAGAGGCCATTATCAGGAGGACACTGCTTCCCAGGTTGGGATATAGGGAGGGCCTGACTTGCTTACAGCTCTGGCTTCTCAATGCCATTATGCAGAGGACAGTATTTGACATCTAGGACCTCCTTCTTTCAGAGATGGAGGATACTATAGCTGAGGGATTCAAGGGTCACAGGCAGCTTCCCTATGCTCACTGGATCACGTTCCTCATCCGCAGAATAGTGCTTGATAAGCCCCCTAGCATGATGGATGAGTATACAGGTGCTACCACAGAGTTCCCAGCTTACAACCTGTCACAGAGGATCAGACACACCACTCCTCAGGCACCCAGTCAGCCTAGCCGTCGCCCCGACGTGCCAGAGTCTGCAGCTTAGTAGGATGAGATCATCAGAGGGATTGCAGCCGCTAAGGAGGAGCTAGAGGCACAGCAGGAGGTGAGCGAGTACAATGACAGCTCTGACGACGACTACCAGCCTATACCTTAGATGCCTCCACGCAGACATGATGCAGAGGCCGGTAGCTCCAGTTCTGCTCCACCTGCTCCACAGACAGACCCCGCTCTCATAGCTATTCTTGAGCGGATGCAGCAGGATCAGACACGACAGGCACAGGAGATAGCTGCCAACTTCGCACAGTTTCAGGCTCGTCAGGATGAGTTTTAGCGGCAGCAGCAGCTCCTTCAGCACCAGCAGTTACTTATGTAGCAGCAGCTCATGGGATTCATGCAGCATGTAGTGACAGCCATTGGGGTCCCACTGCCACAGCCTTCGCCCCAGCTTGCACAGCCTCCTACCACTTCGACGACTCCAGCAGTACAGCCCATCGGGCTCCAGAGTCAGGGACAGCCTCTAGCTCAGTTTACTTCACCTCCTATACAGGTGTCCCAGTGGTTAGCCTCACCTGGTGTAGCCCTACAGTTCACTCCTTATCACATGGGTTTCTCACCAGAGCAGACTTCCTCGCTATTCGTGCTTGAGACGTCAGTCTCTAGGAGTCTTGGAGCATCATTCAGCGAGTTGACTGGCATGCCTACTCTGCCTCACATGCATACTGCCGGTCCGTCTACAGCAGCTCCAGCTATCATGACTACTCAGAGGCTCCCCTTGTCTGTCGCCTCATCAGATCCTACGATAGACATACTTGCAGCTTCACAGGCAGCACCAGCCCCAGCTCAGACCCAGACCGCTTCAGCGACACTTCCTGCTTCAGAGGGTCAGTCAGTTCAGAGCTTAGGGTCAGATGATGATGGCGCCCAGTTCCATCTTGCTCCACGTACTTCAGCGCCCGACTCGTCCGCTGCAGCCTCGCCGACCGACCCATAGGTTTTGGTGTTTGACGCCAAAGGGGGAGAGGGTTTGAGTATGTAGACTTAGGGGGAGCAAGTTTTAGGGGGAGCTAGTTATCTAATATTAGCTTATTATATACATTTGGAGTTTTATTTGTGTGATACACTATTACTTATGCATTCATGTGTTTACTTTCATGCATACTATTATATATATGTGATAGTGCTATCTACATGGTTGTGGTATTTAACATGTGTGACTTCTACTTTGCTTTATATATATGTCATATCACTTGTGTAATGCTCATTTGCTTTTGCTTCCGCGTTTATACTTCGATGCAAATGAGCTTTGTTATTTGTACTCATGCTAAATTCATATCCTTTGAGTACATTGTGTTGGCTTGGGTCATATAAGCTTGACTAACTCTTTTGTTCTTATTGACAAAAGCTTATATGAACCAAGCCCGTCAAAAACCTCACTCCATAACATACTCGAGGTGGTATTGTCATCAATCACCAAAAAGGGGGAGATTGAAAGCATCTAGGCCCCTAGTTGGATTTAGGTGATTAATGTCAATACAAGATTACTATGACTAACGTGTGTTTTGCAGAGGCAATTAAGTTAGGTCATGGTAATGGAGATCGATTGGGCAATCGAGGTTGTCATGCCCCTACGATGGAAATCGTTTTGGTTTTTAAAGGATGGACGACAAGGTTAAGGATAACTAGTTCTAAGTGTCGATTGGAGTTGGAGAGACACTTAGAGTAGTTTAGGACTTTGTTTTTTCCTTTGGCCGTACTATTAAGGGGGGTATGAACGGGTAGCTTGACCTAGTTGAGTCTAGTGAGTTAGGTGTGGTGCACACTTGTTAAAACTAGCTCTAGGTAGCTCCTATGAATGCCTAAGATCCTATGGAGCAAACTTCATTCACATATATTTGAAAGTTGGAAGTGAATGGAGAGTCAAACACTGACCGGACGCTGGCTCCGGTGCGACCGGACGCTGGCCACAGGGTTCGGTCAGTTCATTTGACCGTGAAGAACAAGTCTGGAGTGACCGGACACTGGAAGGTCGTGTGACCGGACGCTGAGGGCTAGCGTCCGGTCGACTCCAGTAAGGATCCAGACTTGGGAAAGAGTGACCGGACGTGTCCGGTCAGTGGTGACCGGACCCTATGTATCCAGCGTCCGGTCGTTTATAGTAAGCATCCAAGAGCGACCGAACACGTCCGGTCGGTACTGACCGGACCCTGACAGCGTCTAGTCATCATTTGAAAACTGTTCGCGGGTTGAACTGACTGGAGCGTCCGGTCAAAACGATCGGAGCGTCCGGTCATCCCGTAGAAGCTCATAACGGTTCGTTTTTCAGGCTGCCTTATAAATAGAGGCTCCACTCATGAGTGGAGTATCTTTTGCTCATTCCAACAGCTGAGAAACACGTTTATGAGTGCCAAGAAGAGCAAGGTCCTAGTGAGGTGTTTGTGATTTGAGAATCCAAGAGAGTAGCCTCACTAGCAAATCAAGAGTAGCAAAGTGTGCATCCATCTTCTCATTAGGCTTCGCGTGGTCAAGTGAGAGTTTGTGCTTGTTACTCTTGGTGATCGCCATCACCTAGATGGCTTGGTGGTGATTGGGAGTTTGGTGTTCACCTGGCGGAGCTTGTGGGTGACCCAACTCAAGTTGTGAGCGGCTTTGGGTGATTCACCGCGATGGAGTGTCGAAGAATCAACCCGTAGAGAGCACTTGATCCTTGCGCGGATCAAGGGGGAGCTACACCCTTGCGTGGGTGCTCCAACGAGGACTAGTGGGGAGTGGTGACTCTCCGATACCTCGGCAAAACATTGCCGCGTTCCTTTCTCTCTCTATTTACTTTGAGCACTTACTTTGAGTATTTACTTTGAGCAATTCAATACTTGTTTTACATCCATAGAATTGCATTCTAGAGTAAGTTTGGAACATAGGTTGCGAGGTTGTTGTGCTTTAGTTTGATATAAACACTTTTCTAGGCACAAGGGGTTAATTGGGCTATCCATAGGATTTGATTATTGCAAGAGAATTTAGAATTAGCCCAATTCACCCCCCTCTTGGGCATCTTGATCCTTTCAGTAAAGTTTAGAAGCCATTGGTTGTATACAAATAACTAATTATCGCTTTATCATTCAAATACAGGACTGCATGTATAGTTTTGATTGTGTGGATGATTTCATATGTATAATAGTCCCTACTGTAAAACTTGTTAATAACAAAGTTGTAGATAACCTACTAATCTACCTTGTGTTAAATTGTCACAGCCATAGGACTTAGGGTGTTTGAGTTCTAGCTGTTACAAATTTACTGTCCGAAAGGTTTACTTTCTGGACAGATTTGATTGAATGATTTGTTTCCCCCAATTTAACTCTTGAATCATAGTGAGAGTATTGAAGGAAAGTTATAGATAATTTTAAGCTTTCTAGAAAGTCCAAGATCACAGCATTTGGATAAGTAGAACTTCAGTTACGAGTAATATGAGTAGTTGCTGTTTTGTGAAATAGTAGATGAATTGTTGAAGTGTTTGATTTAGTAATTAAAAAGAGATATGCACATACTCAGTAAAATGTGATACACTTGTTATTACTTCAGCACCATGATGTTAAGAATACTTACAAGAATGCATTCATCATGTATCATCATATTATACTTGTCAGCATGTATGCATTCGCAATATCTTATGCCATATTCATGCATCTAGGGTCGACAGAGGAGATAACGTTGCTAGAGTTCAACGAAGGAGAGGAAGGGGACCAATAGGAGATTCCTCAAGCCACAGCTCCCGAAGTAGAGGAGCAGATCCCATATTCATGCATCTAGGGTCGACAGAGGAGATAACGTTGCTAGAGTTCAACGAAGGATGCGGCTGGCGTAGCGGAGCCTACTCCCATCTAGGGAGATCAGAACCACTCCTGCCCCCGAGCCAGGTGCCATTATGGACCCATCGAAGTACATTGTCGAGTACTCGTGGGTGACGTCTAGGGTCAGAAGCTGGACCTCCGTCCATTTGGTGACAAAATCCACGAGAGCCTAAGACTTAATAGCGGTGCGGGGGCTATATCTGATGTCATGGCCCATGAGTTCAAGTGCCCACTTGGAGATTCATCCTATGGCATTGTAGTTGCGGTTGATGTCTCCGAGCGGGTATGAAGTGATGACTGTGACTTCATGGTCGATGAAGTAGTGTAGGAGCTTCCTAGTCACCATTAGTACGGTGTATAGGAGTTTCTGCACCTAGGGGTACCGGACCTTGGGGTCAGTAAGTACTTCTCTGATGAAGTATACGGGTCGTTGTACCTTGAGCTGGTGTCCTAGTTCCTCCCTCTCGATGACCAGGGCGGCGCTCACCACATGGTTACTTGCCGCGACATAAAGGAGGAGGGGTTCTCCCCGTTCGAGTGCGACGAGGATTGGGGCCGATGTCAGGGATGTTTTGAGGCTTTCAAGAGCCTGCTGGGCTTCCTCAGTCCAGACAAAGGCATCCATCTTTTTGAGGAGCTTGTAGAGTGGCATCCCCCGTTCGCCGAGCTGGGAGATGAAGCGGCTTAGGGCAGCCAAGTAGCTGGTGAGCCTCTACACACCCTTGACATTGTGTATGGGACCCATGTTGGAGATGGCTATGATCTTTTCGGGGTTGGCCTTGATGCCTCGCTCGGATATGATGTATCTGAGCAGCTTCCCCTTCGAAACCCTGAAAACACATTTTTCAGGATTCAACTTGATGTTGAACCTTCGGAGGTTCGCAAATGTCACGGCCAAGTTTGCGATCAGATCGCACGCTCGTGCTGTTTTGACCACTATGTCATCAACATAGACGACGATTGTTGGTTTCGGCCATTCGGCCTGATCAGGCTAATCAGGCGGGTCGATTTGGTTGGTGAAGCATTGCTGCATGCACCTTTGGTAGGTGGCGCCAGCGATCTTCAAGTTGAAAGGCATGGTTACATAGTAGTATGAACCATATGGGGTGATGAATGAGGTTGCGAGTTGATTGGACTCTTTCATCACGATCTGGTGATAGCCTGAGTAGGTGTCCAAAAAGGAGAGGATCTTGCAACCCATGGTGGAGTCAATTATCTGGTCTATGCGTGGCAAGGGAAATTGATCCTTTGGACACGCCTTGTTGAGTCCAGTATAGTCAACGCACATTCTCCACTTCCTGGTCTTTTTTCTAATAAGGACGAGATTGGCGAGCCAGTCGGAGTGGAAAACCTCTCTGATGAATCCGGATGCCAGGAGCTTGGCGATCTCTTCGCCTATGGCCCTATGCCTCTCATCGTCTAAACGACGCAGGTGTTGCTTGGTGGGCTTTGAGCCTAGGATAAGGCATAGTGTGTGTTCGGTGACCTCTTGTGGTATCCCTGGCATGTCAGAAGGCTGCCATGCGAAGACATCATGATTGTCGCATAGGAAGTCGACGAGCTCATATTCCTATTAGGCCGAGAGCTAGGTCCCGATTCGCACCGTCTTGGCTGGGTCGGTGGGGTTGACACCCACCGCCTTGGTTTCCTTGAGCGGGCAGAAGGCCATCGAGGAGGTTAGTTTGTTGCAGTCTGGGACTGCTAAGGTTGACGACTCCCTGAGCTGCAGGAGCTCGGACGAGTTGACAACCGCGGTGGCAAGCTCATAGTGCTCGCGGTCGCACACGAAGGCATGCAAGAAGGCGCTACTCATGGTGATGATGCCGTTGGGTGCCAGCATCTTTAGCTTGAGGTAGGTGTAGTTGGGGATTGCCATGAACCTTGCATAACATGGCCGCCCCAAGATGGCATGGTAGGACCCTAGAAAGTCCACCACTTCAAAGGTGAGGACCTCTGAGTGGAAGTTGGCTCGGCTACCGAACGTGACAGGCAGATCGATCTGTCCGAGCGGGTATGCCTGTGCTCCTAGGATTACCTCGTGGAAGGGATAGCCCACCAGGCAGAGCTCCGATCGGGGGATGCGCATGGCATCGAGGGTGTCGATGTATAGGATGTTGAGGCCGCTACCCTCGTCCATCAACACCTTGGTGAGACGCTTCTTGCGGACGATGGGGTCGATGACGAGCGGGTAGTGTCCTGGTCTTGCGACGTAGGAGGGATGGTCCCTCTAATCAAAGGTGATCAGGGATTTTTGACCAGCTGAGGAAGGAGGGGACGACCGTCTCAGTGGCGCATGCCTCCCTATAGCGTACCTTATGCTGGCGTTTAGCCCAGATGGAGTTGGACCCACCAAAGATCATGATGCTCTCTTCAAGTTTGGGGAAACCATCTCCGTCCTTGCCTGCCGCGCCTCCCTTCTTGGCTGCTGGCTCCTTGCCATCTCCCTCCTTTGTCCTGCCGGCCTATCGGAGGAAACATTTGAGGAGCTCGCACTCCTTGTAGAGGTGTTTGATGGGGTAGGCGTGGTTGGGGCATGGACCATCCATGAGTTTGTTGAAGTGGTCAGGCAGTCCCTATTGGGGCTTCTTGGCCACGTGATCGGCCGTGGTGACTAGTGCGGGGCTATCCGACCGGCATCGATCTTTTTTGTTTTTCTTGCCCCTCTGTGTGGAGGGGCCTTCGTCCGGGTCCATGCACTTGGCTTTGAGCTTGTCCCAGCCTTTGCCAAAACCACTCCAACCGCCTCCTCGCTAGAGGCATGGTTCGTGGCGACATCGAGCAGGTCGCGGGTGGTATGGGGTTTCAAGCTGCCAAGCTTGTGGATTAGGGACACGCAGTTTGTCCTAGAGAGGAACATGCTGATGATGTCCGCGTCGACGACATCAGGGAGGGAGTTGCATTGTTGGGAGAACATACGGATGTAATCCCATAGGGACTTGTTGGGCTCCTGTTGACAGCTCTTGAGGTCCTAGGAGTTTCCCGGGTGGACGTATGTCCCCTGGAAATTCCTGACAAAGACCCTCTTGAGGTCCATCCAGTCACGGATGCTGTCGTGTAGAAGGAATTCGAGCCATGCCCAAACATGTTCCCCCACACAAATGGGAAGGTATTGAATGATGAAATAGTCATCATCCACTCCTCCGGCCCAACAGGTGAGCCAGAAGTCTTTGAGCCAAATGCCTGGGTTGGTCTCCCTAGTGTATTTGGTGATGTTGGTGGGTGGCTGGAAACGCTGCGGGAATGGTGCTCTCTAGATACGTCGGCTGAAGGCCCGTGGCCCCGGGCCCTCAGGGCTAGGGCTCCGGTCGTCTAGTCGGCGACCGTGCCTAGGGCACGTTTCTCTGCTTCCCTCGATGGTTTGGCTGGGGTCCGTGTCGCCTGCTGCCGCATGGTGGACATCATTATCATGTCGAGCCCGACACCGGTTGATGATGATGCGAGCATCCTAGTGTGGATCGAGTCGCTTGTGTACCGGCGGTTGGTGTGGAGCAGGCGCCAGGTTGGACTAGGGCACGGCTACCACATGCCAAGTCGGGCCTGACGGCTGTGATGACAAGTGAATGGAGCGATGCATCTGGTGCTTCCTCATCCCCTAGTGGGGAGAGAGGGTGTGGATCGAAGTTGCGACGTGGAGCTTTCCGCCTATTGGATGGCGGTGGCTTCTACTAGAACCTAAAGGTTCGGTAGACTACCCGCTCCTAGGGTTTGGCCGGCTCGAGAACGCCGTGCAGAAGCATTGCCGCAGTGGTGATGTTCTGGCCAGCCTAGGCAAATTGAGGGTGATCGTTCCCCTCATTCATGATGTCATGTTGGACCTGATGGGTGCAACCCCGGGCGCTGCCCGCCATGCGCATGGGGCACCACGGGCTGTACTAATGGCACCGGCTGGTTCTGCCATCATTGTTGTAATTCCTCAGCGTTTGCTTGCATAGACACGAGGGCCCCCACACACAGGTATGGAGGGGTGTGAGTTTGCGCAGACTCTGCAACCATTGGTGGCTGTCCCGGAGCATCCGCCATAGCACACTCTCGGGACGGACGGTGGCAGGGCGCCACGTCACCGATGCTGGAACCGTCGCTTTCACCCTCACCATCTAGGAGTTCATGGGAAATGGCAGGAATGCAGCCTGCCATTCCCATGAACTTGGACGTGAGGGGGCATGGTGCCAGCATCCTTTGGAGCCCTTGAGCGTATGCGTCCATGGAGGACACGAAGCCATAGGGGAACTGATCATACGGTGTTTGTGGCGTGGGTGGTACATTCCCTTTGGGTGATTGGTGGGAGATAATAAATAAAGAGCGAGTAGTAGTACGCATAATACTTACAGTGGGGTTTGAGCAGAGAGTTTGCTTGGAATGAAGCACAGATGCCGTGCCATCAAAGTCGCGTGTCCCGGAGTCGATGGAGGATGTCTCCCCGATGGGTACCAGGTCGCGAGTCTCCTCGCGGAGGTGGAGTACGCCGAGTCGGCTGGCGACGAAGTCTAGGCTTCCAAAGAGGAAGGCCTAGGATGGCTTGAAGATGGGTGGAACCCACATCTCGGTGGGCGAGAGTGCGGGAACTCCAACGAGCTGAAGCGAATCGTATTGCCCGAGCCCATCATGGTGGGGGTGGCAGAAGAATGGGCCATCCGATGACCAAAAAAGTGTTGAACGTACAACGTCTTCCCCATAGACGGCGCCAACTGTCAGTGTAAAAAAGTGACCAACTAGTGAATATTTGTAGTTTTGCTGTACGTTGTGATCGGAGGTGGCCTAGCACTCAATGACACAGGATTTATACTAGTTTAGGCAACATGCCCTACGTCTAGTCAGGGTCGGTCGGTGACTTTATTCCTGAGCCCAGGTGTTTGAAGTTTGTTGTGGGGTTACAAACGAGAAGGAGAAAGATGGGGTGTACAAGAGGCTCGGCTAGCTCCAGTCGGAAGGACCAAGAGCGACAGGGGCTCTGCTATGAGCTTGAGGTCTGAACCTAGTGGTTTTGTGGTTGTGAGCTATTGAACTAATGAATCTAAAGGGACTGAGCTTGAATCGATCAGCCTCCTTTTGTTGGAGGAAGCACACCCCCTTTTATAGATGAAGGGGACGGCTTTACAAGTGAGAGGGAAAGGGTGCGTATGCTACCGAGCCTTGTTGTCCATGCTTACCAAGCCTTGTTGCCCATACCGGTGGGTACCAGATAATGGTGGCCGCCTACAATACTATTGATGTCGCTGTAGAATGTCTAATGCACACAGGAGGTCATGCTACCTTTTTAGGGATGGTGGACGTCGGTACCTGTAAAAACTATTTGATGCCTAGAGGCATGTGAGGAGTCTCGCTATGTTCACTCGGTACGGTAAATCCTGGTGCCCATACCGCTATCGATGTCCAGAGACACGCGGGGGGTCTTACCATATGGGAGTTTTAGTGGCCCCCTATAATACTATAGAGGGAGATGTTGGCGCCTACAATACTATTTGTGTTAGGGTGGCTGCAGAGTACTATTCCGTGTAGGGTATGGTCCCTGGTATAGTGGTTTTAACTTGTGAGCCTTGCCTTGCCTTTCTTTGCATGCCTTCTAGTTCCTACCAAACGGGCGTCCCTAGTCGGATGGCTCCAGTCATCTTTGAGTGCATCGGTTGGAGAAGAGCGGTGAGCAGGGTTCTTACGAGCCCCAGTCAGAGGGACTCAGGGTTGGAATCAGAAGTAGGGCTCATGGCAAGCCTTTCGATTGGAGAGTCCATTCGGAGACGGCTGGAGCCTGAATCGAGTGCTCTGGTAGGATAGGTGGGCCGAAGTAGCTAACGAGTGGGCGTTGCTCTTCTTGGGCCTGGCCTTCCAGATGGTTGCTGTAACAGAACCGACCAAACCATAAGAACATAAGTACAAAAACAATCACCGAAGCGATCAAATTCCTGTACTTAAGCTCCCATAATCCCGGTAGTCCAGAAATCACGAAGGATTTCAACCAACTCTCGACATACAAACCAAGATCATAGTGATTCAACACAACACATCATCCATTACAACATTTCACAAGTAGCATTCGGATTACATCCATCAGAGTTGAAATAGAATATTACAAACCAAGTTTGAGTGTGCGGAAGCAACATAGTTTGGTACAAACACCATAGTTTTCAATTACATTGCCAAGTCTGAGTCATGTCCCACAAAAGCATTATCAGGTACGAGAACTAGTAGAGACCGTGCCCAATGGTCTAGTCTTCATCCCTAGCTAGGAGAAGGAAGTACTTGCAGCAACCAAAGTAGAACTGGTCATCTGCAACAGGTGGGAGATAAACCCTGAGTACGAGAAGGTACTCAGCTAGACTTACCCATCAAAACTAGAAATAAAAGACACCAAGGATCATGCAAGGCTTTTTAGGTGGGCTAGCTCGACACAGTTGCATAAAAGAGCTTATGATTATAGTAACCAATTTAAACTTAGCATCAAGCTTATCATTATTTACCTATCCACTAGATTAGCACCTGTACTAGAGCACTCACTTATTAGGAGCAAATAATATTAACCATAGCAGGTATAATAAGGCTATCATCATCATATCCTCATTTCTGAACCATTAAGTTATTAAGTGTATCTACATTGGAGATAAGCCCGTCAAGTTCTCACTAACTGGGAGAGACGGCGACTCGAATCGAATTACAACTTAGCTGAGGGGGTATTCCTAACTCTCACCCTGGCATACTTAGTAAGGGTAGCCGTGGGTTACCTTTGGGACAACTCAGGAACCAAATTTGCGGGTTCGATCAGCGCCAGCGCTCTCAGGGATTACCCTTCTACCAGGACGATCAGGACTTTTAAATCACCTACCCTTGGACTCACGCCTACGGCTCCCTTCCAAGGCGTACTTTATACTTATCGACTCCCGGCCTGAGTTGAGCTACTCGGCTTTGCGGTCGGTCTCTAGACCCGGCCAACTAAGAGAGAGGCACGCATTCAACATGAATAGGAAAGGCTCCAAGAATCAGTCCTTAATCGACACAGACGGAGTCACTACAAATCGGCAAGCCTCCATCCGGTCTTCATTTCAAATTAAGACTGGTTCTTTTCCACGATAGCAATTATAGCCAACCGTGCCACATGTATATTCCTATATCTCGTAGGTGACAGGAAATCACCCGACTTCAACCGTGTTTAAGCAGGGCTAAGCACTACACGAGCCTGAGCTACATAGGATTCAGGGTAACAATATCTAGACAAGGGTTGGGTAACCAATGCAGCAATTGTTTGCATCCAACACATAAACTTAATGCAACAATATATATAGATATATAATAATGATAATGTAACTGCATTTCAGAAATTAGGAGGCTTAATATGCTCCGGGGCTTGTCTTTCACAAAGTTGCAAGGACGGTGATCCAGGCACTCAACGGTGACCTCGTCTGGCACTTCTCCTGAAGGCTGCTCCTCCTGAATCTCCGGTGTCGGCTGCTGCTGCTCGCTCGGTTCCTCGAATTCCAGCAGGGTCACTCCTTCCGTTACACCTATTGCATGCCGATGCAAAAGATAAATACCATGGATGCATAAGGAATGACATGATGCTCATGATGAATGAATCACAGTAAGTGTTTACCGAAAATATCACTAGACACTCGTTTACCGAGTAAGACTAGCCCTATTCAATCACTTTAAGCATGTATCTAACTTAACTTAAAGAACAAGATCAACTTACCTAACTTGCATAACCTAAGATAAAGATGCTCATCTTCGGTTAAAGGCCTAACACCTAGGAACATTACCACAACTTAGAAATAGTAACGGTATACATAATTTAACATTTAAAGTTTCATATGTATACAAGTATTCCCGTAATTAAATCACAACAAGAGTTATACAAATCCAAATGACTTGTATGAGGACATTCTGGAAAGCTTATGAAATGTTCTACAAATCAATGGTAAACAGCAAAGCCTGATTCTGATGTTAACCAACTCAATTTCCAGCAAACCTAGAATCTGTCCAAAATGACAGGGTTACTAACTTAATTATTTAATGATTGTGCAAAAGCATAACTTGATCAAACCAAGTTTACCAACTTGTTTTTCATACCTAAGAAACATCAGAAAGTATAGTGCCCACTTCTAAATAAATTATTTAATATCCTTTTCCAATTTATTTAGTTAATTAGGTGATTTAAGCAATATATAGTAAAACTATTCATAAAAATCTACAAAAATTACAGTAGCTATCTCATGCTGCACATAGACTACCATAAAAATTTCAAAGCCATTGGGCAAACATAACTTGCTGTATCCAAAAGAATAGATGACATGTCTAATTTGAGCATAATTAGGAAACCCTAATGAAAAGTGTCAAGCAACAGATTTCACATTTTTCCTAGCATCATTCTAGCATAAGAACCTTACTCACCAAATTTTACCTATACTGGATCTATAGAAAAATTATAAAAATTCACACAAGACCCACCCATTAATAAAAGGAATTTCTATAACTTAAAAACTACACATGCACTAGCTCTAAAATTTTAACTAGAGCTTCTACTAAGCAATAGCAGATTACTCACAAAATTTCATAATTTTTGGACCACAGAAACTCAAGATAAAATTCAAACAAGTTTGCATGTATCCAAAAACACATTTCAAAGTCCTATTTAATTCATCCAGAATTTCTAAAACATGTGCTCATATAATATTTTTGTTAAATACTAGACAATACTAGGAGCTCAACAAAATTAGAACCATAGCATTTGGATCTATATACTAAGAAATATAGATTTTTGAATATGTACATAAATCTGTGAAATAATAAAACAAAACAAAATAGGAAAATCCTACACAGCTACTGGGCCAGCCCGAAGAATCATGGCAGCCCGCGACTCACATGCTAGCGCGGCCCAACATGACGTGGCCCACGCTGGGCTCCCGCCTCAGCCACGACGGCTGACAAGAGGGGCCCGCACGTCAGCGAGGGAAATAGGGGAGAAGAACAGGGCAACGGCGAAGCTCAACGCCGGTGGCTTCTTCGGCGAACCCGTCGGTGCTATGGCGTTCACCACAACAGTGCACATCTAACGGTACCATCTATTGCAGGGATTACAGCAGCTAGAGGGTGTAGCGATGGACATGGCGGCACACGGCCGTTGCTTGGCCAGCTCTGGTGAAGCGACGGCATCTCGACCCTAATGGTCGGCTCTCTGAGCATCAGGAACACATGCAGAAGCTAGCGCAAAGGAGAGAAGGGGCAGCAACAGTGCAAGGACAGCTGGCCGCATGGAGCGCCAATCTCTGGTGAGGTCCCGCCATGGCTGCGGTGGGGGAAAACGGTGAATACGCCATTACCGAGGCACGATCGACTCGACGGTGAGGTGGAGATGGTAAAGGGGATCACGGCAAAGCTCTAGATGAACGGAGCAACATGTTTTTGCAACGGCGTGGAAGCTAGCCGAAGGCGAAGGTGCGGCCGACAATGGCGAACGGCTGTGGCTCTATTGCTGTGCACGGTGGGAGGCGAGAAATGAGAAAAAGAGAGCGGCGAGTGCGTCGGCAGGCGCGGGGTGGCTTCAAGACACGGCTGCGACGCCAGAATGCGCACGGCGCGTGGCCAGCGCGGTCAGCCGGCCGTCGACGCGTGGTACACACGTGTCCGGCGTTTTCTAAAAACGGTGGTACTGTAGCTTTGATTCAGTCGACTTGAACCGCCTGACAGCGAGTATTCGACGATGATTTGCTCCTAATCCATGATGAGTTAGTGGAGGAATTGAACATCAAAGTTGTAGACCTACCTTCCCTCTACAAATTCTTTTCAATGACCAACACCTAAAACGCCGTGGATCCGAAGTTACATGAAGCCAAAGTGGGCTCGATGCAACTGAAATGTACCATGACTTAGAATATTTTTCTAAGTGTGAAATCAGCATGGCATTCTGACTTGTGGGCCATGTTTGAGCATGTTCCACACATTTTCATGAGTTGGTCATAAAACAACTTTTGTTCCTTGTAAAATTTACTACAACTTTGCTTTAGGATGCTCAGACATGCATAGAATCTAAGTTGCACTTTTTAAACAGTCAAACAGTGGCACTCTAGGGTTCATTTCAAGTCAAACCTCCAATCAAAGGCAATTTTGTCATTTTGACCTACATGAACAATGTCCAAACAATTACTCTAAGTGTAGTTAAGGTGTATTAGACCATGATCAACCACCTTACACAATTGTTATACCATTTCAATTGATCACATGTGATGAAACAATCAAAACAAGCAATTTACCCAATGTTGCAATGAAATGTTTCACATGTTTCATGACTTTGTGATTATTTTATACTTGGCACATTACTACCATATTGCCATGTTTCAAGGTATGAGAGATTCATGTTGCATTCACATGTTGCACTACTACCACTCTAAGCAATCAAGCATGAAACACATATAATTTAAAATGTTGCATATGTATGTTTCAATGATAATGGCATGATGACATGGATAATGCACATGTTTATGAAATGACATGCAATTTATTGGAAGCCTAAACACCTAGGGTGTTATAGCCCTCCCCCCCCTTAGAAAAATCTCATCCTGAGATTTGGAAAGCGTACCATTTAGTATAGAAATTTGGATGATTTTCCTTTAAATAATCTTCCCGCTCCCAGGTTGCATCCCGTTCACTATGATTACTCCAAACTACCTTGTATAATTTAACTACTCATGTACGAGTCACTCTTTCTTGAGTATCCAGGACTTGCACGGGCTTTTCTTCATAAGAAAGATCAGATTTCAAGTTGACTTTCCTTGTTGCTATTCTTTCCTCAGGAATACGAAGACACTTCTTCAGCTGGGACACATGGAATACCGGAAATATAGCTCCCATCTCACGTGGTAGATTGAGCTTATATGCTACTCTTCCACTTTTCTCAATAATGCGGTAGGGTCCAACATATCGAGGCTCAAGCTTCCTTTTAATTCCAAAACGCTTGACTCCTTTCATAGGGGATACCTTCAAATAAACATGATCACCTACTTCAAACTCAATAGGTTTTCTTCTTTTGTCAGCATAGCTCTTTTGCCTAGCCTGTGCGGCAGTCATATTCTTCTGTATAGTTCAGACTTGCTCTTCGGCTTCTTTTACAAAATCAATACCATAGAATCTTCTTTCTCCGGGTTCCACCCAGTTCAAAGGAGTTCTACACTTGCGGCCATAAAGAGCTTCAAAAGGAGCCATTTTGATACTTTCTTGATAACTGTTGTTATAAGAGAATTCAGCGAGAGGTAACCAATCTTCCCAAGAGCCTTTGCAAGAGATAAGACAAGCTCTAAGCATGTCTTCAAGAATTTGATTAACATGCTTAGTCTGTCCTGATGTTTGCGGATGATAGGCGGAACTGAGGATTAGATGAGTGCCAAGATTCTGATGTAAGCACTCCCAAAAGCGAGCCGTGAACTGAGGTCCTCTATCAGAAACAATGGATTTGGGTACACCATGGAGACGTACCACTTGTTGAAAATAAATCTTAGCATAATTGTGAGGGTGATAGGTAGACTTGACCGGAATAAAGTGAGCAGATTTAGTTAGACGATCTACGATAACCCAGATGGAATCACAACCCTTTTTGGTAGTGGGTAATCCAACAATAAAATCCATGCTAATTTCTTCCCACTTCCAGCCAGGAATAGAGAGTGGCTGCAATAGTCCGGGCCTTATGTGAATAGCCTTGACTCTGCAACAGTTATCACACCTTGCCACGTAAGCTGCGATTTCTTTCTTCATCTTGGTCCACCAATAATATAGCTTGAGATCTTGATACATTTTACTGCTACCAGGATGAATGAACAATTTAGAAGAATGGGCTTCTGCCATAATTTGATTTCTAAGTTCTTTGTCTTTGGGTACCACAAGCCTATCATTAAACCAGAGAATCCCCTTGTCATCGACCCTAAAGTGCTTGGTCTCTTTCTCTTTCATTTTCCGCTTGATGTGAAACACACCCACATCAGTCTTCTGGAGTTCGATAATTCGACTTCTAAGAGAGCAATCCACAATGATATTGTGGAGTACTACAGGATGAAGGAGGTGTGCCAGATGAAAGTCTTCACTAACCAAGGAATTGCAATGGGCCTTTCTGCTTAAGGCATCAGCAACCACATTTGCCTTACTAGGATGGTAGTGCACTTGAAGGTTGTAGTCTTTGATCAATTCTAACCATCGTCGTTGACGCATGTTGAACTCGGGTTGAGTAAAGATGTACTTGAGGCTTTTATGGTCAGTATAGATGTTGCACACATTACCCAGCAAGTAATGTCTCCAAATCTTTAGGGCATGAACAACTGTGGCTAGTTCTAAGTCATGGGTCGGATAATTGACTTCATGCTTTCGAAGCTAGCATAAAGCATAAGCAATTACTCGGCCCTCCTGCATAAGAACACACCCCAAACCAGTGCCACAAGCATCATAATAGACCTCAAAAGGCTTCTTGATGTCAGGTTGTGCCAATACAGGAGCAGAGGTTAGTAAGGTCCGCAAAGTGTGGAAAGCCTCTTCACACTTCGGAGTCCACACAAACTTCTCATCCTTTTGCAGTAGTCGAGTCATGGGCTTGGCGATTTTTGAGAAATCCGGGATAAAGCGACGATAATAGCCAGCCAATCCTAGGAAACTTCAGACTTCTGTGACCGTAGTAGGTGCCTTCCACTCAAGGACTTCTTGCACCTTAGTAGGGTCAACCGAAATTCCATCACCAGATAATACATGACCTAGAAAAGGTATCTTGTTCAACCAAAACTCGCACTTGCTAAACTTAGCATAAAGCTGGTTGTCACATAACCGAGTTAAAACAATTCTCAGATGTTCAACATGCTCTTCTTCATTCTGAGAATATACAAGGATATCATCAATGAACACGATGACAAACTTGTCCAATTCCGGCATGAATACAGAATTCATCAGGTACATAAAGTGTGCCGAAGCATTTATCAACCCAAATGACATGACGAGGTACTCGAACAAGCCATAACGAGTAGAGAAAGCTGTCTTAGGTATATCTTCAGGATGAATTTTGATCTGATGGTAGCCAGACCTCAAATTGATCTTGGAGAATACCTTAGCCTTGGAGACCTGATCAAACAGAATATCGATGCGAGGAAGAGGGTATTTGTTCTTGATAGTAACAGCATTTAGGGGGCGATAATCCACGCACATGCGTAAAGATTCATCCTTCTTCTTCACAAATATAGCTGGACAACCCCAAGGAGAAGAACTAGGCCGAATCAACCCTTTCTTCAATAGCTCATTCAACTGACTCTTCAGCTCAGCCAACTCATTGGGCGGC
Organism: Miscanthus floridulus; assembly: GCF_019320115.1. Taxonomy (NCBI): domain Eukaryota; kingdom Viridiplantae; phylum Streptophyta; class Magnoliopsida; order Poales; family Poaceae; genus Miscanthus; species Miscanthus floridulus. Next base: position 62,202,580 of record NC_089598.1, on the reverse strand, counting down.
ATTCTATAGGGCCTTCGAGAAATAGGAGCCATACCCAGAATGAGTTCTATCTTGAATTCTACATCACGGTCCAGAGATAATCCAGGCAAGTCATCAGGAAAGACATCTGGAAACTCATAGACAATCGGTAGATCCTTAATGGCTTTGGCTAGGGTAGCATTGGCTGTAGCGTGGATAGAGATATCATGAGGTAACTGCACTAGAAAACCCTTCTTATCCATAGGATCCCTCAACATTACCACACAGGTTGATGTATCGATCAACACTCCATTCCCGCTCATCCACTTCATTCCTAGGATTATATCAATTCCTACACCCGGTAGAACTACAAGATCCATACGGAACTCTCAATCCCCAATCTCAATCTTTATATCTTTAACTACTTGGTTAGTCAGGATATTATTTCCAGCAGCACTAATACAATAACCACCCTTGATAATTGTAATCACATTCATATTATGCTCAGATGCAAAAGTAGAACTCATAAAGGAGTGCGAAGCACCCGAATCAAAGAGCACAACTGCAGGGTGATCATTAACAAGGAACTTACCAGCGGTGACCACTTCACCAGCAGGAATTTCCTCCACTATAATATAGTGAACACGCCCCTGACGGACATTTCCTTGAGCATTCTTGGGAGGATGGGGACATCTATTTGCCTAATGACCAGGCTGGTTACAGTTCTAGCATGGCCTGTTTGCTGGTGGAACATTGGAGCTACCCTGTTCAGAGGAATTCTTTGGTAAGGAAATTGTATACCCCTTGCAGAAACTAGTTTTAGCTTGGTTCTTCTTCTGAGGTGGGCGGTACTGGACATTAGCATTGGGTGGATGGTACGGGGCCTTAGATACCATTGGAGCCTTGGACTGGGAAGCACCAGCCTCAAAGTTCCTTTTTTGGTTCTTGGAAGCAGCATATATCTTGTCATTGTTCTCCTAAGTCAGAGTGTCACTGATAAACTCATTGAAGGTGACACACTTGCAGTTGCCCATTGACTTCATCAGTTTTGGGGAAAGTCCCCTCTTGAAGCTAGCTATCCTCTTGGCGTCAGTATCGATGAACTCAGGAGCATACCTTGCCAGGTTGTTGAATGCTTGGAGGTACTCATTGAGACTCTTTTTGCCTTGGGTGAGCTTCATAAAGTCAGTATGCTTAATGGCCAAGAGACCAGGAGGGATAAAGTGTCCCCTGAAGGCTGCCTGGAACTGGTTCCAAACTTACATCAAGGGTAACATAGGGTTCGATATTACATCCCAATGATTAACTTGATACAAAGCTACTTGTTCATGCATGAGGATCAACAAAAGACTAGATCTAGTGCATTAGCTAAGTAGTAAGCTAAACTATGCATCGTCCTCGGAGTCAGTGTCGAAGATCTCTCCTCCATCTTCATCACTAGCAGGCTCTAACTCCTCATCTTCCTCCTCATCAGGTGGAATGTCCTTAGGTCCATTGACCTCCATGTCATCATCACCTTCAGCCATGATGACACCAGAACCCATCTCATCCTCATCATCAGGTGGCAAGAGAGGGTGAAGTTGATTGTGTAACAGGTGGACCTCCTCATGGAGATTGTCATTGTACTCCTTAGCAACTACCACTTGCTGCTCTAACTCCACCTATCGCGCTCTCAACACATTCTCTTTGTGCCAGGCTTCATTCCGTTGGTTCATCACGTGAATCAACATACGTTCACAGTTGCGGTGAGCAACTGTCAACCTCTGAACCTCAAGGGTCTCTTGGTCCCTTTCCTAAGTTACCTGCTCCAAATGGTGCTGAGCCGCATTCCTCTTAGCGGTCACCCGAGCCAGCTCTGTCCTTAGCCTTTCCGCCTTAGTAGGCTCAGGACGGGGCTCACGAGGAGCTAAACAGTGACGAGGCGCCCTACCTCCAGCGGACTTGCGAGCAGTGAGTTTCATGCACGCCATCTGTAGCAAAAAGTTGCAACGTAAGGGGAGGATCATTTAAGGGATACAAAATTTAATTAGTCAGGACAATCAAATTTTAAGGGAGGGGATAATGCTAGAAATGCCATGTATGCTTGAACATGATGCATGCATGATCCATACGTCCTCACAAACCTAGAAAAATTTAAAGGCTAGCGAAATATACGGTGGCATACATACGTTCTCTCATACATGGTAGCTAGTCGATCTACATGATACGTTGTTAGTGTACCTGCAGAAAAATTCATTTCAACCCAATAATTTCCCAAAAAGCATAGAAAACAAGCAGTAAACTAAATACTTTCATACATACATCCCCTGATGCATATATTCTAGTATCACAGCTACCCATCAGAGATACCCACAATTAAGTACTCTCATAGATACATGATCGAACATGTAAGTATGTGAGCAACCACAACTACTCTCCCCTAGACCGACGGTTGGACGGTCATGCTCTCACAACTCCCACTTACCAGAGCGTAGAGGTATTTTGATCTATACATTACCACCCAAGCAGATGGCATCCATACAATAGCACGCCGTATGGACGACGAAACAGAAACAAGCAGGAACCCCCAAGTTAGTACTTTAATAAGCCACCTAAGAGTCCTTATTTGGGCATAAGGGATATGACCACTGGCAATACTTAGTGTTCAATTTAGGATTTTCACAAATACTTTTGTTTTAAATACACAAATGACATGTTTAGTGTCAAATATTGCTCTGATGCCAGCTGTAACAGAACCGACCAAACCATAAGAACGTAAGTACAAAAACAATCACCGAAGCGATCAAATTCCTATACTTAAGCTCCCATAATCCCGGTAGTCCGGAAATCACAAAGGATTTCAACCAACTCTCGACATACAAACCAAGATCGTAGTGATTCAACACAACACATCATCCGTTACAACATTTCACAAGTAGCATTTGGATTACATCCATCAGAGTTGAAATAGAATATTACAAACCAAGTTTGAGTGTGCGGAAGCAACATAGTTTGGTACAAACATCATAGTTTTCAATTACATTACCAAGTCTGAGTCATGTCCCACAAAAGCATTATCAGGTACGAGAACTAGTAGAGACCGTGCCCAATGGTCTAGTCTTCATCCCCAGCTGGGAGAAGGCAGTACTTGCAGCAACCAAAGTAGAACTGGTCATCTGCAACAGGTGGGAGATAAACCCTGAGTACGAGAAGGTACTCAGCTAGACTTACCCGTCAAAACCAGAAATAAAAGACACCAAGGATCATGCAAGGCTTTTCAGGTGGGCTAGCTCAACACAGTTGCATAAAAGAGCTTATGATTATAGTAACCAATTTAAACTTAGCATCAAGCTTATCATTATTTACATGTCCACTAGATTAGCACCTGTACTAGAGCACTCACTTATTAGGAGCAAACAATATTAACCATAGCAGGTATAATAAGGCTGTCATCATCATATCCTCATTTCTGAACCATTAAGTTATTAAGTGTATCTACATTGGAGATAAGCCCATCAAGTTCTCACTAACTAGGAGAGATGGCGACTCGAATCGAATTACAACTTAGCTGAGGGGGTATTCCTAACTCTCACCCTAGCATACTTAGCAAGGGTAGCCGTGGGTTACCTTTGGGACAACTCAGGAACCAAATTCGCGGGTTCGATCAGCGCCAGCGCTCTCAGGGATTACCCTTCTGCCAGGATGATCAGGACTTTTAAATCACCTGCCCTTGGACTCATGCCTATGGCTCCCTTCCGAGGCGTACTTTATACTTATCGACTCCTAGCCTGAGTTGAGCTACTCGGCTTCGCGGTCGGTCTCCAGACCCGGCCAACTAAGAGAGAGGCATGCGTTCAACATGAATAGGAAAGGCTCCAAGAATCAATCCTTAATCGACACAGACGGAGTCACTACAAACCGACAAGCCTCCGTCCGGTCTTCATTTCAAATTAAGACTGGTTCTTTTCCACGATAGCAATTATAGCCAACCGTGCCACATGTATATTCCTATATCTCGCAGGTGACAGGAAATCACCCGACTTCTACCATGTTTAAGCAGGGCTAAGCACTACACGAGCCTGAGCTACATAGGATTCAGGGTAACAATATCTAGACAAGGGTTGGGTAACCAATGCAGCAATTGTTTGCATCCAACACCTAAACTTAATGCAATAATATATATATAGATATATAATAATGATAATGTAACTGCATTTCGGAAATTAGGAGGCTTAATATGCTCTGGGGCTTGCCTTTCACAAAGTTGCAAGGACGGTGATCCGGGCACTCAACGGCGACCTCGTCTGGCACTTCTCCTGAAGGCTGCTCCTCCTGAATCTCCGGTGTCGGTTGCTGCTGCTTGCTCGGTTCCTCGAATTCCAGCAGGGTCACTCCTTCCGGTACACCTATTGCATGCCGATGCAAAAGATAAATACCATGGATGCATAAGGAATGACATGATGCTCATGATGAATGAATCACAGTAAGTGTTTACCGAAAATATCACTAGACACTCGTTTACCGAGTAAGACTAGCCCTATTCAATCACTTTAAGCATGTATCTAACTTAACTTAAAGAACAAGATCAACTTACCTAACTTGCATAACCTAAGATAAAGATGCTCATCTTCGGTTAAAGGCCTAACACCTAGGAACATTACCACAACTTAGAAATAGTAACGGTATACATAATTTAACATTTAAAGTTTCATATGTATACAAGTATTCCCGTAATTAAATCACAACAAGAGTTATACAAATCCAAATGACTTGTATGAGGACATTATGGAAAGCTTATGAAATGTTCTACAAATCAATGGTAAACAGCAAAGCCTGATTCTGATGTTAACCAACTCAATTTCTAGCAAACCTAGAATCTGTCCAAAATGACAGGGTTACTAACTTAATTATTTAATGATTGTGCAAAAGCATAACTTGATCAAACCAAGTTTACCAACTTGTTTTTCATACCTAAGAAACATCAGAAAGTATAGTGCCCACTTCTAAATAAATTATTTAATATCCTTTTCCAATTTATTTAGTTAATTAGGTGATTTAAGCAATATATAGTAAAACTATTCATAAAAATCTACAAAAAATGCAGTAGCTATCTCATGCTACACATAGACTACCATAAAAATTTCAAAGCCATTGGGCAAACATAACTTGCTGTATCCAAAATAACAGATGACATGTCTAATTTGAGCATAATTAGGAAACCCTAATGAAAAGTGTCAAGCAATAGATTTCACATTTTTCCTAGCATCATTCTAGCATAAGAACCTTACTCACCAAATTTTACCTATACTAGATCTATAGAAAAATTATAAAAATTCACACAAGACCCATCCATTAATAAAAGGAATTTCTATAACTTAAAAACTACACATGCACTAGCTCTGAAATTTTAACCAGAGCTTCTACTAAGCAATAACAGATTACTCACAAAATTTCATAATTTTTGGACCACAGAAACTCAAGATAAAATTCAAACAAGTTTGCATGTATCCAAAAAATCATTTCAAAGTCCTATTTAATTCATCTAGAATTTCTAAAACATGTGCTCATATAATATTTTTATTAAATACTAGACAATACTAGGAGCTCAACAAAATTAGAACCATAGCATTTGGATCTATATACTAAGAAATACAGATTTTTGAATATGTACATAAATCTGTGAAATAATAAAACAAAACAAAATAGGAAAATCCTACACAGCTACTGGGCCAGCCCGAAGAATCACGGCGGCCCGTGACTCACGCGCTGGCGCAGCGCAACGTGACGCGGCCCACGCTGGGCTCCCGCCTCAGCCACGACGGCTGACAAGAGGGGCCCGCGCGTCAGCGAGGGAAACAGGGGAGAAGAACAGGGCGACGGTGAAGCTCAACGCCGGTGGCTTCTCTGGCGAACCCGTCGGTGCTACGGCGTTCACCACAATAGTGCACATCTAATGGTACCATCTGTTGCAGGGATTACAGCAGCTAGAGGGGGTAGCGACGGACACGGCGGCGCATGGCCATGGCTTGGCCGGCTCCGGTGAAGCGACGGCGTCTCGACCCTAATGGCCGGCTCTCCGAGCATCAGGAACACATGCAGAAGCTAGCGCAAAGGAGAGAAGGGGTGGCAACGGTGCGAGGACAGCTGGCCGCATGGAGCGCCAATCTCCGGTGAGGTCCCGCCATGGCTGCGGTGGGGGAAAACGGCGAATATGCCCTTACCGAGGCACGATCGACTCGACGGTGAGGTGGAGATGGTAAAGGGGATCACGGCGAAGCTCTACATGAACGGAGCAACGTGTTTTTGCAATGGCGTGGAAGCTAGGTGAAGGCGAAGGTGCGGCTGGCAATGGCGGACGGCTGCAGCTCTGTTGCTGCGCGCGGTGGGAGGTGAGAAATGAGAAAAAGAGAGCGGCGAGTGCGTCGGTAGGCGCGGGGTGGCTTCAAGACACGGCTGCGGTCAGCCAGCCGTCGACGTGCGGTGCACACGCGTCCAGCGTTTTCTGAAAATGGTGGTACTATAGCTTCGATTCAGTCGACTTGAACCGCCTGACAGCGAGTATTCGACGATGATTTGCTCCTAATCCATGACGAGTTAGTGGAGGAATTGAACATCAAAGTTGTAGACCTACCTTCCCTCTACAAATTCTTTTCAATGACCAACACCTAAAACGCCGTGGATCCAAAGTTACATGAAGCCAAAGTGGGCTCGATGCAACTGAAATGTACCATGACTTAGAATATTTTTCTAAGTGTGAAATCAGCATGGCATTCTGACTTGTGGGCCATGTTTGAGCATGTTCCACACATTTTCATGAGTTGGTCATAAAACAACTTTTGTTTCTTGTAACATTTACTACAACTTTGCTTTAGGTTGCTTAGACATGCATAGAATCTAAGTTGCACTTTTTAAACAGTCAAACAGTGGCACTCTAGGGTTCATTTCAAGTCAAACCTCCAATCAAAGGCAATTTTGTCATTTTGACCTACATGAACAATGTCCAAATAATTACTCTAAGTGTAGTTAAGGTGTATTAGACCATGATCAACCACCTTACACAATTGTTATACCATTTCAATTGATCACATGTGATGAAACAATCAAAACAAGCAATTTACCCAATGTTGCAATGAAATGTTTCGCATGTTTCATGACTTTGTGATTATTTTATACTTGGCACATTACTACCATATTGCCATGTTTCAAGGTATGAGAGTTTCATGTTGCATTCACATGTTGCACTACTACCACTCTAAGCAATCAAGCATGAAACACATACAATTTAAAATGTTGCATATGTATGTTTCAATGATAATGGCATGATGACATGGATAATGCACATGTTTATGAAATGACATGCAATTTAGTGGAAGCCTAAACACCTAGGGTGTTACAGTTGCTGGACTGTTCCTTTGCCCTGTTGTTTTTAGACTCTTGGGTCAAGCCTTGGCGCAGAAGCCGGTCCCCAAGGGACCCTGGGTTTATGAACCCGACATTGCCACTATCTCTAAGTGGACTAAAAACAAGATTCCACTCGAGCCTCATAACCTAGGAGTACCATCGGGTGTGCCCAAAATATTTTCTGAGCCTATGCTATATTTGGCGCAAACCGTGCACCTATCTTGCACTGACAATTACACTATGTCCAAACAGACCGAAACAAGATTCCACATGAACCACACCATCTAGTAGTTCCATCGGGTGCATCCAAAATGATTTATGAGCCTATGGTACGTTTGGCGAAAATCATGCACCTATCTTCCACTGACACAAACACTTTGTCCAAATAGACCGAAACGAGATTCCACTTGACCCACATCACGTAGCAGTTCCATTGGTTGCGTCCAAATTGATTTCCTAGACTTTGGTACATTAGGCGCAAACTGTGCACCAATCATGCGTCAAGATTACCACCACCTCCAAATAGAGTGAAAACGAGCTTCCACTTGAGACTCATCACCTAGGAGTAGCATCGGGTGCATCCAAAATGATTTCTGAGCCTATGGTACATTTTGTTAAAACCGTGCACCTATCTTGCACCGACACCAACACTCTCTCAAAACAGATCAAAATGAGATTCCACATGATTCAAGTGACCTAGGAGTTCCATCGGTTGTGTCCAAAATAATTTCTAAGCCTATGGTATGTTCGGCGCAAGCCATGCACATATCTTGCGTCAAGATTACCACTATCTCCAAACAGACAAAAAAAGAGCTTCCACTTGATCCTCATCACTTAGGAGTATCATCAGGTGTGCACAAAATGATTTCTGAGCCTATGGTATATTTGGCGCAAACCGTGCACCTATCTTGCACTGACACCAACACTGTGTCGAAATAGACCAAAACGAGATTCCACATGAACCACGTCATCTAGTAGTTCCATCGGGTGCGTCCAAAATGATTTCTGAGCCTATGGTACGTTTGTCGCAAACCAAGTACCTATCTTGTGTCAAGATAACTACTAACTCCTAACGGACCAATACGAGCTTCCACTTGAGCCTTGTCACCTAGGACTACCATTGGGTGTGGCCAAAACGATTTTTGAGCCTATGGTACATTTGGCGTAAACCACGCACCTATCTAGCACCGACACTAACATTGTCTCTAAATGGACCGAAACAAGATTCCACATGACCCATGTCACCTAGGAGTACCATCGGGTGTGTCCAAAATGATTTCTGAGCCTATCATACGTTTGGCACAACCTGTGCACCTATCTTACACCGATACTAACACTATAGCCAAATGCACCGAAACTAGATTCCACATGACTCACATGACCTAGGAGTTCCATCTGGTGCATCCAAAATGATTTCTAAGCCTATGGTATGTTCGGTGCAAACTATGCACCTATCTTGCGTCAAGGTTAGCACTATCTACAAATGCACCGAAACGAGCTTCCACATGAGCCTCAACACCTAGGAGTACCATCTGTGCATCCAAAATGATATTTGAGCCTATGGTACATTTGGCACAAACCATGCACCTATCTTGCACTGACAACAACACCCTCTCCAAATGGATCAAAACGAGATTCCACATGACCAAGTCACCTAGGAGTTCCATCGGGTGCATCCAAAATGATTTCGAGCCTATGGTATATTCAGCGCAAACCGTGCACCAAACTTGCATCAAGATTAGCTCTATCTAAAAAATGCACAAAAGCAAGGTTCCACTTGAGCCTCATCACCTAGGAGTACCATCGGTGCATCCAAAATGATTTCTGAGACTATGGTACATTTGGCACAAACCGTGCAATATCTTGCAAGACAACAACACTCTCAACAAATGTATTAAAACGAGATTCGACATGACCCAAGTCACCTAGGAGTTCCATCGGGTGCGTCCAAAATGATTTCTGAGCCTATGGTATGTTTGGAGCAAACCGTGCACCTATCTTGCGTCAAGATTACCACTATCTCCAAATAGACCAAAAACGAGCTTCCACTTGAGCCTCATCACCTAGGAGTACCATCGGTTGTGCCCAAAATGATTTATGAGCCTATGGTATGTTTGGTGCAAATCGTGCACCTATCTTGCACCAACATTAACACTATGTCCGAACAGACCGAAATGAGATTCCACATGACCCACGCCACCTAGGAGTTCCATTGGGTGCGTCCAAAATGATTTCTAAGCCTATCGTACGCTTGGCGCAAACCATGCAGCTATCCTGTACTGACAGCAACACTATGTGCAATCGGATCGAAATGAGATTCCACATGACCCACATCACCTAGGAGTTCCATCGGGTGCGTCCCAAATGATTTCTGAGCCTATGGTACATTCGACACAAACCGTGCACCTATCTTGCGTCAAGATTACCACGGTCTCCAAACGGACCAAAAATGAGCTTCCACTCGAGCCTCATCACCTAGGAGTACCATCAGGTGTGCCTAAAATGATTTCTAAGCCTATGGTATGTTTGGTGCAAATCATGCACCTATCTTGCACTGACACTAACACTATGTCCAAACAGATTGAAACAAGATTCCACATGAACCACGTCATCTAGTAGTTCCATCGGGTGTGTATAAAATGATTTCTGAGCCACGTTGGCGCAAAACGAGCACCAATCTTGCATCAAGATTACCACTATCTCTAAATGGACCAAAACGAGCTCTAGTTGAGCCTCGCTACTTAGAAGTACCATCAGATGCATCCAAAATGATTTGTGAGCCTATGGTACGTTTGGCGTAAACCGTGCACCTATCTTGCACTGACACGAACACTGTCTAGAAACGAATCGAAACGAGATTTCCCATGACCCACATCACCTATGGTTTTCCATCGGGTGCATCCAAAATGATTTCTAAGCCTGTCATACGTTTGACACAAACAATGCACCTATCCTGCACCGACACTAACACTGTCTCCAAACAGACCGAAACTAGATTCCACATGACCCATGTCACCTAGGAGTTCCTTCGAGTGCGTCCAAAATGATTTCTGTGCCTATGGTACGTTTGGCACAAACCGTGCACCTATGTTGCACGGACACAAACACTTTGTCCAAACGGACCGAAACAAGATTCCACTTGACCCACGTCACCTAGCAGTTTCATCGGTTGCGTCCAAAATGATTTCCTAGCCTTTGGTACATTCGGCGCAAACTAAGCACCTATCTTGCATCATGATTACCACTATCTCCAAATAGACCAAAAATGAGCTTCCACTGGAGCCCCATCACCTAGGAGTACCATCAGGTGCATCCAAAATGATTTCTGAGCCTATGGTATGTTTTGTGAAAACCATGCACCTATCTTGCACCGACACCAACACTCTCTCCAAATGGAACAAAATGAGATTCCACCTGATCCAAGTGACCCAGGAGTTCCATTGGTTGCGTCCAAAATGATTTCTCGAGCCTATAGTACGTTCGGCGCAAGCCATGCACCTATCTTGCGTCAAGATTACCACTATCTCCAAATGGACTGAAAAGAGCTTCCACTTGAGCCTCATCACCTTGGAGTACCATCAGGTGTGCACAAAATGATTTATGAGCCTATGGTATGTTTGGCGCAAACCATGCACCTATCTTGCACTGACACCAACACTATGTCCAAACAGACCAAAATGAGATTCCACATGAACCACGTCATCTAGTAGTTCCATCGGGTGCATCCAAAATGATTTCTGAGCCTATGGTACGTTTGTCGCAAAACAAGCACCTATCTTTTGTCAAGATTACCACTAACTCCAAACGGACCGAAATGAGCTTCCACTTGAGCCTCGTCACCTAGGACTACCATTGGGTATGGCCAAAATGATTTCTAAGCCTATGGTACATTTGGCGCAAACTGTGCACCTATCTTGCACCGACACTAACACTATCACTAAAAGGATCAAAACATGATTCCACATGACCCACATCACCTAGGAATACCAATGGGTGTGTCCAAAATGATTTCTGAGCCTATCATACATTTGGCGCAAACTATGCACCTATCTTACACCGACACTAACACTGTTTCCAAACGGACCGAAACTAGATTCCACATGACCCACGTGACCTAGGAGTTCCATCTGGTGCGTCCAAAATGATTTCTGATCCTATGGTATGTTCGGCGCAAACCGTGCACTTATCTTGCATCAAGTTTAGCAATATCTCCAAATGCACTGAAACGAGGTTTAACTTGAGCGTCACCTAGGAATATCATCGGTGCGTCAAAAACGAGTTCTAAGCCTATGGTATGTTTGGCGCAAATTGTGCACCTATCTTGCACCGACACCAACAGTATCTCCAAAGGATCGAAATGAGATTCATCATTACCTGAGTCACCTAGGAGTTCCATCGGGTGCGTCCAAAATGATTTCCAAGGCTATGCTACGTTCGGCTCAAACCGTGCACCTATCTGGCCTCAAGATTAGCACTATCTCCAAATGGACAAAAACAAGCTTTCACTTGAGCCTCATCACCTAGGAGTACCATCAGGTGTGTCCAAAATGATTTCTAAGCCTATGGTACATTTGGCGCAAACAGACCAAAACTGTCCAAAACAGACCAAAACGAGATTCCACATCACCCACGTCATCTAGTAGTTCTATCGGACGCGTCCAAAATTATTTTCTGAGCCTATGACACGTTTGACGCAAACTGTGCACCTATCTTACACCAACACCAACACTGTCTCCAATGGATCCAAACCAGATTCCACATGACCCACGTCACCTAAGAGTTCCATCGGGTGCGTCCAAAATGATTTCTGAGCCTATCATACGTTTCACGCAAACCGTGCACCTATCCTGCACCGACACCAAAACTATCTCCAAACAGACCGAAATGAGATTCCGCATGACCCATGTCACCTAGGAGTTCCATCGGGTGTGTCCAAAATGATTTCTAAGCCTATCGTACGTTTGGCGCAAACCGTGCACCTATCCTGCACCGACACTAAATCTATCTCCAAACGGATCAAAACGAGATTCCACATGACCCACATCACCTAGGAGTTCTATCGGATGCATCTAAAATGATTTCTTAGTCTATGGTACATTTGGTGCAAACCGTGCACCTATCTTGCACCGACACCAACACTATCTCCAAATGGATCGAAATGAGATTCCACATGACCCACATCACCCAGGAGTTCCGTTGGGTGCGTCTAAAATGATTTTGGAGCCTATCGTATGTTTGGTGCAAACTGTGCACCTCTCCTGCACTGACACTAATACTGTCTCCAAATAAACCAAAACGAGATTCTACATGACCCACATCACCTATGAGTTTCATCAGGTGCATCCAATATGAATTCTGAGCCTATGATTTGTTTTGCGCAAACCATGCACCTATCTTACAACGACAACAACACCCTCTCCAAATGGATTGAAACAAGATTCCACATGACCCAAATCACTTAGGAGTTCCATCGGGTGCATCCAAAATGATTTCTAAGCCTATGGTATGTTAGGCGCAAACCGTGTAACTATCTTGCGTCAAGATTACCACTATCTCCAAACAGACCATAACGAGCTTCCACTTGAGCCTCATCACCTAGGAGTACCATTGGGTGCGTGTCAAATGATTTCTGAGCCTACGGTAAGTTTTTCGAAAATCGGGCACCTAACTTGCGTCGACACTAACATGTGTCCAAACAGACCGAAACAAGATTCCACTTGACCCATGTCATCTAGTAATTCCATCGGGTGCATCCAAAATGATTTTCGAGACTATGGTACATTCGGCGCAAACCGTGCACCTATCTTGCGACAAGATTACGACTATCTCCAAACGGACCAAAAATGAGCTTCTACTCGAGCCTCATCACCTAGGAGTACCATCGGATGTGCCCAGAATGATTTCTAAGCCTATGGTATGTTTGGTGCAAACCGTGCACCTATCTTCCACCGACACTAACACTGTGTCCAAACAGACCAAAACATGATTCCACATTAACCATGCCATCTAGTAGTTCCATCGGGTGCGTCCAAAATGATTTACGAGCCTATGGTACGTTTGGCGCAAAATGAGCATCTATCTTGCGTCAAGATTACCACTATCTCCAACTGGATCAAAATAAGCTTCCACTTGAGCCTCATTACCTAGGAGTACCATCAGGTGCATCCAAAATGATTTATGAGCCTATGGTACGTTTGGCTCAAACAGTGCACCTATCTTGCACTTACACCAGCACTGTCTCCAAACGGATCGAAACGAGATTGCACAGGCCCACGTCACCTAGGAGTTCTATCAGGTGCATCCAAAATGATTTCTGAGCCAATCATATGTTTGGCAAAAACCATGCACCTATCCTATACCAACACTAAGACTGTCTCTAAACAGATTGAAACTAGGTTCCACATGACCCATGTCACCTAGGAGTTTCATCGGGTGTGTCCAAAATGATTTTTGAGCCTATGGTACGTTTGGCACAAACCATGCACCTATCTTGCACCGACACGAACACTATGTCCAAACGGACAGAAACAAGATTCCACATGACCCATGTCACCTAGAAGTTCCATTGATTTCATCCAAAATGATTTCCCAACATTTGGTACATTTGGCACAAACCGTGCACCTAACTTGTGTCAAGATTACCACTATCTCCAAACAAGACAAAAAAACGAGCTTCCACTTGAGCCTCATCACCTAGGAGTACCATCGGGTGCATCCAAAATAATCTATGAGCCTACAGTACATTTGGCGAAAGCCGTGCACCTATCTTGCACCGACACCAACAATCTCTCCAAACGGATCAAAACGAGATTCCACATGACCCAAGTCACCTTGGAGTTCCATCGGTTGCGTCCAAAACGATTTCCGAGCCTATTGTACATTTGGCGCAAACCGTGCACCTATCTTGTGACAAGATTCCCACTATCTCCAAATGGACCGAAATGAGCTTCCACTTGAGCCTCGTCACCTAGGAGTACCATCAGGTGCGGCCAAAATGATTTCTGAGCCTATGCTACATGTTTGCACAAACTATGCGCCTTTCTTGTACCGACAGCAACACTATCTCCAAACGGATCGAAACGAGATTCCACATGACCCAAGTGACCTAGGAGTTCGATCAGTTGCGTCCAAAATGATTTTTGAGCCTATGGTACGTTCAGCGTAAACCGTGCACCTATCTTGCACTGACACAAGCACTATCTCCAAATGGATCAAAATGAGATTCCACATGACGCGCATCACCTAGGAGTTCCATCGAGTGCGTCCAAAACGATTTATGTTCCTATCATACGTTTGGTGCAAACCATGCACCTATCCTGCACCGACACTAACACTATCTCCAAACAGACCAAAACTAGATTCCACATGACCCACATCATCTAGGTGTTCCATCGAGTGCAGTCCAAAATGATTTCTAAGCCTATAGGTACGTTTGGCACAAACCGTGCACCTATCTTGCACCGATACGAACACTATGTCCAAACGGACCAAAATGAGATTACACATGACCCATGTCACCCATCAGTTCCATCAGTTGTGTCCAAAATGATTTCCCAGCCTAGGGTACTATTGGCGCAAACCATGCACCTATCTTGCATCAAGATTACCACTTGAGCCTCATCACCTAGGAGTACCATCAGGGGCATTCAAAATGATTTCTTAGCCTATGGTACATTTGGCAAAAACCATGCACCTATCTTGCACCTACACCAACACTCTCTCTAAACCAATCCAAATGAGATTCCACACTGACCTAAGTCACCTAGGAGTTCCATCGGGTGCGTCCAAAATGATTTTCGAGCCTATGGTACGTTCAAGTGTAAACCATGCACCTATCTTGCAGTCAAGATTACCACCATCTCCAAATAGACCAAAACAAGCTTCCACTTGAGCCTCGTCGCCTAGGACTACAATCAGGTGTGTCCAAAACGAATTTCTGAGGCTATGGTACATTTGGCGAAAACCATGCACCTAACTTGCTTGGACACTAACATGTGTCCAAGCAGACCGAAATGAGATTCCACAAGACCCACAGTCATCTAGTAATACCATCGGGTGCATCCAAAATGATTTCTGAGCCTATGGTATGTTCGGCGCAAACCGTGCACCTATCTTGCGTCAAGATTACCACTATCTCCAAACAGACCGAAATGAGCTTCCACTTGAGCCTTGTCACCTAGGAGTACCATCGGGTGTGGACAAAATGATTTCTAAGCCTATGATACATTTGGCACAAGCTGTGCACCAATCTTGCACCGACACCAACACTATCTCCAAACAGATCGAAACTGAGATTCCACATGAACCATATCACCTAGGACTTGCCATCGGGTTCAGTCCAGAACGATTTTCGAGCCTATGGTATGTTCGGTGCAAACCGTGCACCTATCTTGCGTCAAGATTTCCACTATCTCCAAACGGACCAAAAACAAGTTTCCACTTGAGCTTCATCACCTAGGAGTACCATCGAGTGTGCCCAAAATGATTTATAGATCCTATGGTATGTTTGGCACAAATCAGTGCACCTATCTTGCACCGAACACTAACACTATGCCCAAACAGACCAAAATGAGATTCCATATGACCCACAGTCATCTAGTAGTTCCATCAGGGTGCAGTCCAAAATGATTTCTAAGCCTATGGTACGTTTGGTGCAAAATGAGCACCTATCTTGAGTCAAGGTTACCATTATCTCCAAACGAACTGAAACGAGCTTCCACTTGAGCCTTGCTACCTAGGAGTACCATCAGGGTTCATCTAAAATGATTTCTGAGCCTATGGTAATGTTGGTGCAAACCGTGCACCTTATCTTGCACTAACACGAACACTATCTCCAACCGGATCAAAACGAGATTCCACATGACCCATGTCACCAAGGAGTTCCATCAGGTGTGATCCAAAATGATTTATGAGCCTATCATACGTTTAGTGCAAACCATGCAGCTATCCTACATCAAAAATAACACTATCTCCAAATGGACCGAAATTAGTTTCCACATGACTCACGTCACCTAGGAGTTCCATCGGGTGCTTCCAAAATGATTTCTAAACCTATGGTACATTTGGGGAAAACCATGCACCTATCTTGCACCGACACGAACACTATGTCCAAATAGACTGCAACGAGATTCCACATGACCCACTTGACCCAGCAGTTCCATCGGTTGTGTCCAAAATGATTTCCCAGCCTATGGTACTTTTGGCGCAAACCGTGCACCTATCTTGCCTCAAGATTACCACTATCTCCAAACAGACCGAAATGAGCTTCCACTTGATCCTCGTCACCTAGGACTACCATTGGGTGTGGCCAAAATGATTTATGAGCATATGGTACATTGCACGCAAACCGTGCACCTATCATTCACCGACACTAACACTATCTCTAAATGGACCAAAACAAGATTCCACATGACCCACATCACCTAGGAGTACCATCGGGTGTGTCCAAAACGATTCCTGAGCCTATTGTATGTTTGGCGAAAACTATGCACCTATCATTGCATCAAGATTACCACTATCTCCAAATAGACCAAAAATGAGCTTCCACTTGAGCCTCATCACCTAGGAGTACCATCGAGTGCGTCCAAAATGATTTCTTAGCCTATGGTATGTTTGGTGCATAAACCGTGCACCTATCTTGCACTGACAACAACACTGTCTACAAACAGATCGAAACGAGATTTCACATGACCCACGTCGCCTATGGGTTCCATCGGGTGCATCCAAAATGATTTCTGAGCCTATCATACGTTTGGCACAAATCATGCACCTATCCTGCACCAACACTAACACTATCTCCAAATAGACCGAAACTAGATTCCACATGCCGTAAGTCACCTAGGAGTTCCATCAGGGTGCAGTCCAAAACAATTTTGAAGCCAATGGTATGTTCGGTGCAAACCGTGCACCTATCTTGCGTCAAGATTACCACTATCTCCAAATGGACCAAAACAAGCTTCCACTTGAGCCTCGTTACCTTGGAGTACCATCGAGTGCGTCCAAAATGATTTATGAGCCTATGGTACATTTGGCGCAAACCGTGCGCCTATCCTGCACTGACACCAACATTGTCTCCAAACGTATAGAAATGAGATTCCACATGACCCACATCATCTAGGAGTTCCATCGGGTGCATCCAAAATGATTTTTGAGCCTATCGTACATTTGGCGCAAACCGTGCACCTATCCTGCACCAAAACTAACATTGTCTGCAAACAGACCAAAACTAGATTCCACATGACCCACATAAATTAGGAGTTCCATCGGGTGCGTCCAAAATGATTTTTGAGCCTATCATACGTTTGGCGCAAACCGTGCACCTATCTTGCACCAACACTAACACTGTCTACAACCAGACCAAAACTAGATTCCACATGACCCACATTACCTAGGAGTTCCATCAGGTGCATCTAAAATGATTTTTTAGCCTATGGTACATTTAGCACAAACCGTGCACCTATCTTGCACCGACACGAACACTATGTCCAAATAGACCAAAACGAGATTCCACATGACCCACGTCACCTAGCAGTTCCATCGGTTGTGTCCAAAATGATTTCCAAGCCTATGGTATATTCAGCGCAAACCGTGCACCCATCTTGCATCAAGATTACCACTATCTCCAAACGGACCAAAAATGAGCTTCCACTTGAGCCTCATCACCTAGGAGTAGCACCGGGTGTGCCCAAAATGATTTATGAGCCTATGGTATATTTGGCGCAAACCGTGTACCTATCTTGCACCAAGACAAACACTATGTCCAAACAGACCAAAACAAGATTCTACATGACCCACGTCATCTAGTAATTCCATCGAGTGCATCCAAAATGATTTCTGAGCCTATGGTATGTTCGGCGCAAACCGTGCATCTATCCTGCATTAAAATTACCACTCTCTCCTAATGGACCAAAATGAGCTTCCACATGAGCCTCATCGCCAAGGACTACAATCAGGTGCATCCAAAATGATTTCTGAGCCTATGGTACGTTTGGTGAAAACTGTGCACCTAACTTGCACCAACACTAACATGTGTCCAAATAGACCGAAATGAGAGTCCACATGACCCACATCATCTAGTAATTCCATCGGGTGCATCCAAAATGATTTTCGAGACTATAGTACATTCAGCGTAAACCGTGCACCTATCTTGCATCAAGATTACCACTATCTCCAAATGGGTTGAAAATGAGCTTCCACTTGAGCCTCATCACCAAGGACTACCATCGGGTCCATCCAAATTGATTTCTAAGCCTATGGTATGTTTGGCGAAAACCATGCACCAATCTAGCACCGATGGAGAAACACTCTCTCCAAATGGATTGAAACGAGATTCCACATGACCCAAGTCACCTAGGCGTTCCTTCCATGCATCCAAAACGATTTCCCGAGCCTATGGTACGTTCGGCACAAACCGTGCACCTATCTTGCATCAAGATCACCACTGTCTCTAGACGGACCAAAACCAGCTTCCACTTGAGCCTCATCGCCAAGGACTACAATCGGGTGCATCCAAAATGATTTCTAAGCCTATGGTACATTTGACAAAAACCATGCACCTAACTTGCGCTGACACTAACATGTGTCCAAACAAACAAAAACGAGATTCCACATGAACCACATCATCTAGTAATGCCATCGGGTGCATCCAAAACTATTTCCTAGACTATGGTACATTCAGCGCAAACCATGCCCCTATCTTGCGTCAAGACTACCACTATCTCCAAATGGACCAAAAATGAGCTTCCACTTGAGCCTCATCATTTAGGAGTACCATCGGGTGCATCCAAAATGATTTTTGAGCCTATGGTATGTTTGGCGAAAACCGTGCACCTATCTTGCACCGACACCAACACTCTCTCCAAATAGATCGAAACAAGATTCCACATGACCCAAGTCACCTAGAGGTTCCATTGGTTGCGTCAAAAATGATTTTTGAGCCAATGGTACGTTCAGCGCAAACCGTAAATCTATCTTGCGTCAAGATTTATGCTATCTCCAAACGGACTGAAAATGAGTTTCCACTTGAGCCTCATCACCTAGGAGTACCACTAGGTGTGCCCAAAATGATTTCTGAGCCTATGGTATGTTTGGCACAAACCATGCACCTATCTTGCACCGACACTAACACTGTGTCCAAACAGACCGAAACGAGATTCCACATGACCCACGTCATCTAGTAGTTCCATCGGGTGCATCCTAAATGATTTCCGAGCCTATGGTACATTCAGCACAAACCATGCATGTATCTTGTGTCAAGATTACCACTCTCTCCAAATGGACCAAAATGAGATTCCACTTGAGCCTCGTCACCTAGGAGTACCATCGGGTGCGGCCAAAATGATTTCTGAGCCTATGGAATGTTTGGCACAAACTATGCACAAATCTTGCACCGACACCAACACTATCCCCAAATGGATCGAAACGAGATTCCACATGTCCAACATCACCTTGGAGTTCTATCGGGTAAGTCCAGAATGATTTGTGACCCTATGGTACGTTCAGCGGAAACTATGCACCTATCTTGCGTCAAGATGACCACTATCTCCAAAGGTCACAAAAACAAGCTTCCACTTGAGCCTCGTCGCCTAGGACTACAATCGGGTGCGTCCACAATGATTTCTAAGCCTATGGTACGTTTGGCAAAAACTATGCACCTAACTTGTGCCAACACTAACATGTGTCCAAACAGACCGAAATGAGATTGCACATGACCCACATCATCTAGTAGTTCCATCGGGTGCGTCCAAAATGATTTCCGAGACTAAGGTACATTCGGCGCAAATCGTGGACCTATCTTGCATCAACTTTACTACTGTCTCCAAACAGACCGAACCAAACTTCCAATTGAGCCTCGTTACCTTGGAGTACCATCGAGTGCATCCAAAATGATTTCTAAGCCTATGGTACGTTTGGCGCAAACCATGCACCTAACTTGTGCCGACACTAACATGTGTCCAAACAGACCGAAATGAGATTGCACATGACCCACATCATCTAGTAATTCCATCGGGTGCATCCAAAATGATTTTCGAGACTAAGGTACATTCGGTGCAAACCGTGCACCAATCTTACGTCAAGTTTACTACTATCTCCAAACAGACCCAAACAAACTTCCAATTGAGCCTCGTTACCTTGGAGTACCATCGGGTGCGTCCAAAATGATTTCTGAGCCTACAGTACGTTTGGTGCAAACCGTGCACCTATCTTGCACTGACACCAACACTATCTCCAAATGTATAGAAATGAGGTTCCACATGACCCACGTCACCAAGGAGTTCCATCGGGTGCGTCTAAAATGATTTCTGAGCCAATCGTACGTTTGGTGAAAACCATGCTCCTATCATGCACCAACACAAACTTTGTCTTCAAACAGACTAAAACTAGATTCCACAAGACCCATGTCACCTAGGAGTTCCATCAGGTGTGTCTAAAATGATTTTTGAGCCTATGGTACGTTTAGCGCAAATCGTCCACCTATCTTGCACCGACACAAACACTATGTCCAAATGGACAAAAACGAGATTCCACATGAGCCACATCACCTATGGGTTCCATCGGGTGCATCCAAAATGATTTCTGAGCCTATCGTACGTTTAGCACAAACCATGCACCTATCCTGCACCGACACCAACATTGTCTCCAAATAGACCAAAACCAGATTCCACACGACGTAAGTCACCTAGGAGTTCCATCGAGTGTGTCCAAAATGATTTTTGAGCCAATGGTACGTTCGGTGCAAACCGTGAACCTATCTTGCGTCAAGATTTATACTATCTCCAAACAGACCGAAAATGAGTTTCCACTTGAGCCTCATCACCTAGGAGTACCCCCGGGGTGTGCCCAAAATGATTTCTGAGCCTATGGTATGTTTGGCGCAAACCATGCACCTATCTTGCACTGACACTAACACTGTACCCAAACAGACCGAAATGAGATTCCACATGACCCACGTCATCTAGTAGTTCCATCGGGTGCATCCTAAATGGTTTTCTAAGCCTATGGTACGTTCGGCACAAACCGTGCACATATCTTGCATCAAGGTTACCACCCTCTCCAAATGGACCAAAACAAGATTCCACTTGAGCCTCATCACCTAGGAGTACCATCGGGTGCGGCCAAAATGATTTCTAAGCCTATGGAATGTTTGGCACAAACTGTGCACCAATCTTGCACCGACACCAACACTATCCCCAAATGGATCGAAATGAGATTCCACATGTCCAACATCACCTAGGAGTTCCATCGGGTAAGTCCAAAATGATTTCTGAGCCTATGGTACGTTCGGCGGAAACCGTGCACCTATCTTGCGTCAAGATTACCACTATCTCCAAAGGTCACAAAAACGAGCTTCCACTTGAGCCTCGTCGCCTAGGACTACAATCGGGTGCATCCAAAACAATTTCTGAGCCTATGGTACGTTTGGTAAAAACTATGCACCTAACTTGCGCCGACACTAACATGTGTCCAAACAAATCAAAAGGAGATTGCACATGACCCACATCATCTAGTAATTCCATCGGGTGTATCCAAAATGATTTTCGAGACTAAGGTACATTCGGCGTAAACCGTGCACCTATCTTGTGTCAAGTTTACAACTGTCTCCAAACAGACCAAACCAAATTTCCAATTGAGCCTCGATACCTTGGAGTACCATCGGGTGCATCCAAAATGATTTCTGAGCCTATGGTACGTTTGGCACAAACCATGCACCTAACTTGCGCCGACACTAACATGTGTCCAAACAGACCAAAACGAGATTACACCTGACCCACATCATCTAGTAATTCCATCGGGTGCATCCAAAATGATTTTTGAGACTAAGGTACATTCGGCGCAAACCGTGCACCAATCTTGCAGTCAAGTTTACTACTATCTCCAAATGGACCCAAATAAACTTCCAATTGAGCCTCGTTACCTTGGAGTACCATCGGGTGTGTCCAAAATGATTTCTGAGCCTATGGTATGTTTGGCGCAAACCGTGCACCTATCTTGCGTCAAGTTTACTACTATCTCCAAACAGACCGAACCAAACTTCCAATTGAGCCTCGTTACCTTGGAGTACCATCGGGTGCATCCAAAATGATTTCTGAGCCTATGGTACATTTGGCACAAACCATGCACCTAACTTGCGATGACACTAACATGTGTCCAAATAGGCTGAAATAAGATTGCACATGACCCACATCATCTAGTAATTCTATCAGGTGCATCCAAAATGATTTTCGAGACTAAGGTACATTCGGCGCAAACCGTGCATCAATCTTGCGTCAATTTACTACTATCTCCAAACGGACCCAAACAAACTTCCAATTGAGCCCCTGTTACCTTGGAGTACCATCGGGTGCGTCCAAAATGATTTCTGAGCCTATGGTATGTTTGGCACAAACCATGCACCTATCTTGCACTGACACCAACACTATCTCCAAATGTATAGAAATGAGGTTCCACATGATCCACGTCACCAAGGAGTTCCATCGGGTGCGTCCAAAATGATTTCTGAGCCTATCATACATTTGGCACAAACCGTGCTCCTATCCTGCACTGAGACTAACTTTGCCTTCAAATAGATTGAAACTAGATTCCACAAGACCCATGTCACCTAGGAGTTCCATTAGGTGTGTCTAAAATGATTTCTGAGCCTATGGTACGTTTAGCGCAAATCGTCCACCTATCTTGCACCAACACAAACACTATGTCCAAACGGACAAAAACGAGATTCCACATGAGCCACATCACCTAGCAGTTCCATCGGTTGCGTCCAAAATGATTTCCCAGCCTATGGTACATTCGGAGCAAACTGTGCACCTATCTTGCATCAAATTGATTTCTGAGCCTATGGTATATTTGGCGAATACCATGCACCTATCTTGCACCGACCCTAGCACTCTCTCCAAATGATCAAAACGAGATTCCATATGACCCAAGTCACCTAGGAGTTGATTTGGGTGCGTCCAAAATGATTTCTAAGCCTATGGTATGTTCGGCGCAAACCGTGCACCTATCTTGCGTCAAGATTACCACTATCTCAAAATGGACCAAAAACAAGCTTCCACTTGAGCCTCATCACCTAGGACTACCATCGGGTGGATTCGAATTGATTTCTGAGCCTATGGTACATTTGGCGCAAACCGTGCACCTATCTTGCACCGACACTAACACTTTGTCTAAACGGACCAAAACAAGATTCCACATGACCCACTGTCACCAAGGAGTACCATTGGGTGTGTCCAAAACTGATTTCTGAGCCTATCATACATTTGGCGCAAACTGTGCACCTATCTTGCACCGACGCTAACACAGTCTCCAAACGGACCGAAACTAGATTCCACATGACCCACGTGACCTTGGAGTTCCATCAGATGCATCTAAAATGATTTTCGAGCCTATGGTATGTTTAGCGCAAACCATGCACCTTTATTCCTCAAGTTTAGCACTATCTCCAAACGCACCGAAACGAGCTTCAACTTGAGTGTCACCTAGGTGTATCATCGGTGCGTCCAAAATGAGTTCTAAGCCTATGTACATTTGGTGCAAACCATGCACCTATCTTGCATCGACACAAACATTCTCTCCAAATGGATCAAAATGACATTCCACATGACCCAAGTCACCTAGGCGTTCCATCGGTGCATCCAAAATGATTTCCGAGCCTATGGTACGTTCGGCGCAAACCGTGCACCTATCTTGCATCAATATTACCACACTCTCCAAATGACCAAAATGAGTTTCCACTTGAGCCTCATCACCTAGGAGTACCACTGGGTGTGTCAAAATCATTTCTCAGCCTATGGTATGTTTGGCGCAAATCGTGCACCTATCTTGCATTAAGATTACCACTCTCTCCAACTGGACCAAAATGAGCTTCCACATGAGCCTCGTCGCCAAGGACTACAATCAGGTGCATCCAAAACAATTTCTGAGCCTATGGCACGTTTGGTGAAAACTATGCACCTAACTTGCACCAACACTAACATGTGTCCAAACAGACCAAAATGAGATTCCACATGACCCAGTGTCATCTAGTAATTCCATCGGGTGCATCCAAAACAATTTTTGAGACTATGGTACATTTGGGGCAAACCGTGCACCAATCTTGCAGCAAGATTACCACTATCTCCAAACAGACCGAAAATGAGCTTCCACTTGAGCCTCATCACTAAGGACCACCATCGGGTGCATCCAAATTGATTTATGAGACAATGGTATGTTTGGCGAAAACCATGCACCATTCTTGCACCAACGGACAAACACTCCCTCCAAACGGATCGAAATAAGATTCCACATGACCCAAGTCACCTAGCTATTCCTTTGGTGTGTCCAAAATGATTTATGAGCCTATGGTATGTTCGGCTCAAACATGTGCACCTAACTTGTGTCAAGATTACCACTCTCTCCAAACAGACCAAAACAAGCTTCCACTTGAGCCTCGTCGCCATGGACTACAATCGGGGCATCCAAAATGATTTCTAAGCCTATGGTACATTTGGCAAAAACCATGCACCTAACTTGTGCCGACAATAACATGTGTCCAAATAAACCCAAATGAGATTCCACATGACCCATGTCATCTAGTAATTCCTATCGGGTGCATCCAAAACTGATTTCTAAGCCTATGGTACGTTCAGGCGCAAACCATGCAACTATCTTCCGTCAAGATTACCACTATCTCCAAATAGACCGAAACGAACTTCCACTTGAGCCTTGTCACCTCGAAGTACCATCGGGTGCGGCCAAAATGATTTCTGAGCCTATGGTATGTTTGGCATAAACTATGCACCAATCTTGCGCTGATGCCAACACTATCTCCAAATGGATCAGAATGAGATTCCACATGACCCACATCACCTAGGAGTTCCATCGGGTGCATCCAAAATGATTTCCAAGCCTATTGTATGTTCGGCGCAAACTGTGCAACTATCTTGCGTCAAGATTAGCACTATCTCCAAATAGACCGAAAATGAGCTTCCACTTGAGCCGCATCACCTAGGAGTACCACTGGGTGTGTCCAAAATGATTTCTAAGCCTATGGTATGTTTGGCGCAAACCGTGCATCTATCTTGCACCGACACTAACACTATGTGCAAACAGACTGAAACGAGAATTCCACATGATACACGTCATCTAGTAGTTCCATCAGGTGCATCTAAAATGATTTCTGAGCCTATAGTATGTTTCGGTGCAAACTATGCACCTATCTTAAGTCAAGATTACCACTCACTCCAAAGGGACCAAAACGAGATTCCACTTGAGCCACGTCACCAAGGACTACAATCGGGTGCGTCCAAAACGATTTCTAAGCCTATGGTACTGTTTGGTGAAAATCGTGCACCTAACTTGCGCCCATAGTAACATGTGTCCAAATAGACAGAAATGAGAATACACATGACCCATGCCATCTAGTAATTCCAACGAGTGCATCCTAAACGATTTTCGAGCCTATGGTACATTCTGCGCAAACCATGCACCTATCTTGCGTCAAGATTACCACTATCTCCAAACGGACCAAAATGAGCTTCCACTTGAGCCTCGTCACCTAGGAGTACCATTGGGGGCAGCCAAAATGATTTTTGAGCCTATGGTATCTTTGGCATAAACTGTGCACCAATCTTGCACTGACACCAACACTATCTCCAAATGGATCAAAGCGAGATTCCACATGACCCACACCGCCTAGGAGTTCTATCGGGTGCGTCCAAAACAATTTCCAAGCCTATTGTACGTTCAGCACAAACTATGCACCTATCTTGCGTCAAGATTACCACTATCTCCAAATGGACCAAAATGAGCTTCCACATGAGCCGCATCACTTAGGAATACCATCGGGTGTGCCCAAAATGATTTCTTAGCCTATGGTATGTTTGGCGCAAACCATGCATCTATCTTGCACCGACACTAACACTATGTGCAAATAGACTAAAACGAGATTCCACATGATCCACGTCATCTAGTAGTTCCATCGGGTGCATCCAAAATAATTTGTGAGCCTATGGTACGTTCAGCGCAAACTGTGCACCTATCTTGTGTCAAGATTACCACTCTCTCCAAAGGGGCCAAAACGAGCTTCCACTTGAGCTTCATCGCCAAGGACTACAATCTGGTGTGTCCAAAATGATTTCTGAGCCTATGGTACATTTGGCAAAAACTATGCACCTAACTTGCATCGACACTAACATGTGTCCAAATAGACCCAAACGAGATTCCACATGACCCACATCATCAGTAATTCCATCGAGTGGATCCAAAATTATTTCCTAGCCTATGGTATGTTTGGCGCAAACCATGCACCTATCTTGCGTCAAGATTACCACTATCTCCAAACAGACCAAAACAAGCTTCCACTCGAGCCTCGTGACCCAGGAGTCCAATCGGG
Organism: Miscanthus floridulus; assembly: GCF_019320115.1. Lineage (NCBI taxonomy): Eukaryota > Viridiplantae > Streptophyta > Magnoliopsida > Poales > Poaceae > Miscanthus > Miscanthus floridulus. Next base: position 62,175,873 of record NC_089598.1, on the reverse strand, counting down.
TGCACCCAAAATGATTCCTGAGCCTATGGAATGTTTGGCATAAACTGTGCACCAATCTTGCACTGATACCAACACTATGTCCAAATGGATCAAAACGAGATTCCACATGACCCACATCTCCTAGGAGTTCCATCGGGTGTGTCCAAAATGATTTCCAAGCCTATTGTACGTTCAGCGCAAACCATGCACCTATCTTGCGTCAAGATTACCACTATCTCTAAACGGACTAAAAATGAGCTTCAACTTGAGCCGCATCACCTAGGAGTTCCATCAGTTGTGTCCAAAATGATTTCCAAGCCTATTGTACGTTCAACGCAAACCATTCACCTATCTTGCATCAAGATTACCACTATCTCCAATCGGACCAAAAATGAGCTTCCACTTGAGCCGCATTAGTTAGGAGTACCACCAGGTGTGCCCAAAGTAATCTCTGAGCCTATGGTATGTTTGGCACAAAGTGTGCATCTATCTTGCACCAACACTAACACTATGTGCAAATAGACCAAAACGAGATTCCACTTGATCCACGTCATCTAGTAGTTCCATCGGGTGCATCCAAAACAATTTTCAAGCCTATGGTACGTTTAGCGCAAATTGTGCACCTATCTTGCGTCAAGATTACCACTCTCTCCAAAGCGAGCAAAATGAGCTTCCACTTGAGCCTCGTCGCCAAGGACTACAATCGGGTGCATCCAAAACTATTTCTGAGCCTATGGTACGTTTGGCGAAAACCGTGCACCTAACTTACACTGACACTAACATGTGTCCAAATAGACCCAAACGAGATTCCACATGACCCACGTCATCAATAATTCCATCAGGTGGATCCAAAATTATTTTGGAGCCTATGGTACGTTCGGCGCAAACCATGCACCTATCTTGCATCAAGATTACCACTATCTCCAAACAGACCGAAACAAGCTTCCACTCGAGCCTCGTCACCCAGGAGTACCATCAGGTGCGGCCACAATGATTTTCTGAGCCTATGGTATGTTTGGCATAAACTATGCATCAATCTTGCAAAGACACCAACACTATCTCCAAATGGATCAAAATGAGATTCCACATGACCCACATCACCTAGGACTTCCATCGGGTGCGTCCAAAAAGATTTCCAGGCCTATTGTACGTTCAATGCAAACCATGCACCTATCTTGCGTCAAGATTACCACTATCTCCAAATAGACCAAAAACGAGCTTCCACTTGAGCCGCATCACCTAGGGGTACCACCGGGTGTGCCCAAAATAATTTCTGAGCCTATGGTATGTTTGGCGCAAACCATGCATCTATCTTGCACGGACACTAACATTGTGTGCAAACAGACCAAAATGAGATCCCACAAGATCCATGTCATCTAGTAGTTCCATAAGGTGGATCCAAAATTATTTCCAAGCCTATGGTACGTTTGGCGCAAACAATGCACCTATCTTGCATCAAGATTACCACTTTCTCCAAACGGACCAAAATGAGCTTCCACTTGAGCCTCGTCGCCAAGGACTACAATCGAGTGCGTCCAAAACTATTTCTGAGCCTATGGTACATTTGGCAAAAACTATGCACCTAACATGCGCTGATAGTAACATGTGTCCAAACAGATCAAAATGAGATTCCACATGACCCACGCCATCTAGTAATTCCATCGGGTGCATCCAAAATGATTTCTGAGCCTATGGTACGTTCTGCGCAAACCGTGCACCTATCTTGCGTCAAGATTACCACTATCTCCAAATGAACCGAAACGAGCATTCACTTGAGCCTCGTCACCTAGGAGTACCATCGAGTGCCGCCAAAATGATTTCTGAGTCTATGGTATGTTTGGCACAAACTGTGCACGAATCTTGCTGCGACACCAACACTATCTCCAAATAGATCGAAACAAGATTCCACAAGACCCACATCACCTAGGAGTTCAATCGGGTGCATCCAAAATGATTTCCGACCTATGGTATGTTCAGCGCATACCATCCACCTATCTTGCGTCAAAATTACCACTATCTCCCAAAGGGAACGAAAACAAGCTTCCACTTGAGCCTCGTCACCTAGGACTACAATCGGGTGCGTCCAAAATGATTTCTAAGCCTATGGTACGTTTGGCAAAAACTGTGCACCTAACTTGCCTAACACTAATATGTGTCCAAACAGACTGAAACGAGATTCCACATGACCCACGTCATCTAGTAGTTCCATCGAGTGCGTCCAAAATGATTTCTGAGCCTGTGGTACGTTTGGCTCAAAATGAGCACCTATCTTGCGTCAAGATTACCACTATCTCCAAACAGACCAAAATGAACTTCCACTTGAGCCTCATTACCGAGGAGTACCATCAGCTACGTCCAAAATGGTTTTCTGAGCCTCTGGTACGTTTGGGGCAAACCGTGCACCTATCTTGCATTGACACCAACACTATCTCCAAACATATAGAAACGTGATTCCACATGACCCACGTCACCTAAGAGTTTGATCGGGTGCGTCCAAAATGATTTCTGAGCCTTTCATACGTTTGGCACAAACCGTGCACCTATACTACACTGGCACTAACTTTGTCTTCAAACAGACTGAAACTAGATTCCACATGACCCACATCACCTAGGAGTTCCATCGGGTGTGTCTAAAATGATTTTTAAGCCTATGGTACGTTTAGCGCAAACCGTGCACCTATCTTGCACTGACACCAACACTATGTCCAAATGGACCAAAATGAGATTCCACATGACCCACGTCACCTAGTAGTTCCATTAGTTGCATCCAAAATGATTTCCTAGCCTATGGTACATTCGGCACAAACAGTGCACCTATCTTGCATCAAGATTACCACTATCTCCAAATGGACAGAAAACGAGCTTCCACTTGAGCCTCGTCACCTAGGACTACCATCGGGTGTATCCAAATTGATTTATTAGCCTATGGTACATTTGGCAAGAACCGTGCATCTATCTTGCACCGACACCAACACTATCAAATTAGCTTTCCAACCATATGTGGATCATTGAAAACGGAGTCCGGATGTGTCCTGAGTGACCAGTTTAAGGCAGACTGGTCCTAGAGGCCGAGGCAGACTCGAAATCATGTTGGATCATTTCTCCGGTTTCTGTTGGACGTCCTTGCTGGTCATCATTGCCTCCACCTCTTCCTCTAAGTCCCTCATGACACTCTCCAATGTTCCTAATTAATATAACATCATTAGGTAGCAATCTATTCTCAAAAGAATGAAAAGGATCACTTAAGAACGAGCTCACCTCTAAATTAAGTTGTTGCCGATGGTGGAGCAGCACCCTAACAGATTCTAGACGTCCACTTGTTTCTACGATTCCCATTTACTCTGATCAAATTTTAAGGTTGGACTGGTGCCATTGGAAGCTCCATGAAATTATCTTTCCATCCATATAAAGAACGCCCAAAACGGACACTGTATACAACCTGGGCATCGTTTTTAGTACGTGCTGCTCCTGGACTCCGAGATGGGCTCGAACTTTAGTTGCTTTGGGCCTCCACCTCGGAGACTCGAACTGAATTAGGCTCAGGCCTCCTTCTTGACTTGGAACCCTTGCTGGCCTCCTACCCCTCTATACCATGTGCCAAACAAGGTCATATGCATTGGTGTCATGTCCTCATCATATCTTGCACTGACAACAACACTCTCTCCAACACAGATCGAAACGAGATTCCACTTGACCCAAGTCACCTAGGAGTTCCATCGGGTGCATCCAAAATGATTTCTGAGCCTATGGTATGTTCAGTGCAAACTGTACACCTATCTTGTGTCCAGATTAGCACTATCTCCAGACACGCCAAAACAGGCTTCCACTTGAGCCACATCACCTAGGAGTACCATCGGTGCGTCCAAAATGATTTCTGAGCCTATGGTACGTTTGGCGCAAACCGTGCACCTATCTTACAAGACAACAACACACTCTCCAAACGTATCAAAATGAGATTTGACATGACTTAAGTCACCTAGGAGTTCCATTTGGTGCTTCAAAAATGACTTCATATCCAATGCTACATTCAGCGCAAACCATGCACCTATCTCCAAACGGACCAAAATGAGATTTGAAATGACCCAAGTCACCTAGGAGTACCATCAGGTGTGTCCAAAATGATTTCTGAGCCTAGGGTACATTTGGCACAAACCGCGCACCTATCTTGCACCAACACTAACACTATCTCCAAATAGACCGAAACTAGATTGCACATGACCCAAATCACCTAGGAGTACCATCGCATGCGTCCAAAATGATTTCTAAGCCTGTCATACATTGGGCGCAAACTGTGCCCCTATCTTGAACCGACACTAACATTGTCTCCAACACAGACCGATACAAGATTCCACATGACCCACGTCACCTAGGAGTTCCATTGGGTGCGTCTAAAATGATTTCTATCTTACGTCAAGATTAGTACTATCTCCAAACCCACCAAAATGTGCTTCGACATGTGCCTCATCACCTAGGAGTACCATCGCTGCGTCAAAAACAATTTCTGAGCCAATGGTACATTTGGCACAAACCGCGCATCTATCTTGCATCGACTACAACACTCTCACCAAATGGATCGAAACGAGACACCACTTGAGCCAAGTCACCTAGGAGTTCCAGCGGGTGCATCCAAAATGATTTCTGAGCCTTTGGTATGTTCGGCACAAAATGTGCAACTATCTTGCATCCAGATTAGCACTATCTCCAAACACACCGAAACGTGCTTCCACTTGAGCCTCTTCACCTAGGAGTACCATCGGATGTGTCCAAAACAATTTCTGAGCCTATGGTAAATTTGGCACAAACCGCGCACCTATCTTGCACTAACACTGACACTATCTCCAAACAGACCAAAACTAGATTTCACATGACCCACGTCACCTAGGAGTACCATCAGGTGCGTCCAAAACAATTTCTGAGCCTATTGTACATGTGGCGCAAACCGTACCCCTATCTTGAACCGACACTAACATTGTCTCCAAACGGACCGATAGGAGATTCCACATAACCCACGTCACCTAGGAGTTCCATCGGGTGCATCCAAAATGATTTCTATATTACGTCAAGATTAGCACTATCTCCAAATGCACCAAAACGAGCTTCCACATGCACCTCATCACCTAGGAGTAACATCGGTGTGTCCAAAATGATTTCTGAGCCTATGGTATATTTGGCGCAAACCATGCACCTATCTTGCACCGACAACAACACTCTCTCCAAATGGATTGAAATGAATTTCCACTTGACCCAAGTCACCTAGGAGTTCCATCAGGTGCATCCAAAATGATTTCTGAGCCTATGGTATGTTCAGTGCAAACCATGCACCTATCTTGCGTCTAGATTTGCACTATCTCCAAACGTGCCGAAACAAGGTTCCACTTGAGCCTCGTCACCTAGGAGTACCATCGGTGCGTCCAAAATGATTTCTGAGCCTATGGTACGTTTGGCGCAAACCGTGCACCTATCTCGCAAGACAACAACACTCTCTCCAAACATATGAAAATGAGATTCGACATGACTCAAGTCACCTAGGAGTTCCATTAGGTGCGTCCAAAATGACTTCGTAGCCTATGCTACATTCAGCACAAACCATGCACCTATCTCCAAATGGACCAAAATGAGATTTGAAATGACCCAAGTCACCTAGGACTACCATCGGGTGTGTCCAAAATGATTTCTGAGCCTATGGTACGTTTGGCGCAAACCGTGCACCTATCTTGCAAGACAACAACACTCTCTCCAAACGTATGAAAACGAGAGTCGACATGACTCAAGTCACCTAGGAGTTCCATTAGGTGCATCCAAAATGACTTCGTAGCCTATGCTACATTCAACACAAACCATGCACCTATCTCCAAACGGACCAAAACGAGATTTGAAATGACCCAAGTCACCTAGGAGTACCATCGGGTGTGTCCAAAATGATTTTTGAGCCTAGGGTATGTTTGCCACAAATCGCGCACGTATCTTGCACCGTCACTAACACTATCTCCAAACAGTCCGAAACTAGATTGCACATGACCCATGCCATGTAGGAGTACCATCGGGTGCGTCCAAAACGATTTCTGAGCCTATCATACATTTGGCACAAACCGTGCCCATATCTTGAACCGACACTAACATTGTCTCCAAATGGACCGATAGGACCACATGACCCACGTCACCTAAGAGTTCCATTGGGTGTGTCCAAAACATTTTCTAAGCCTGTGGTATGTTTGGCGCAAACCGCGCACCTATCTTGCACCTACACTAACACTATCTCCAAACAAACCGAAACTAGATTGCACATGACCCACGTCACCTAGGAGTACCATCGGGTGTGTCCAAAATGATTTCTGAGCCTATCATACATTTTGGCGCAAACCGTGCCCCTATCTTGAACTGACACTAACATTGTCTCCAAATGGACCGATAGGACCACATGACCCACGTCACCAAGGAGTTCCATCAAGTGCGTCCAAAATGATTTCTATCTTGCATCAAGACTAGCGCTATCTCCAAATGCACCGAAATGAGCTTCCACATGCACCTCATCACCTAGTAGTACCATCGATGCGTCCAAAACGATTTCTAAGCCTATGGTACGTTTAGCGCAAACTGTGCAACTATGTTGCGCTAACAACAACACTCTCTCCAATTGGATCAAAATGAGATTCCACTTGACCAAAGTCACCTTGGAGTTCAATTGGGTGCATCTAAAATGATTTCTAAGCCTTTGGTATGTTCAGCACAAAACATGCACCTATCTTGCGTCCAGATTAGCTCTATCTCCAAACACACCAAAACGTGCTTCCACTTGAGCCTCTTCACCTAGGAGTACCATCGGGTGTGTCCAAAACAATTTCTGAGCCTATGGTAAATTTGGCACAAACCGCGCACCTATCTTGCACTGACACTGACACTGTCTCCAAACAGACCAAAACTAGATTTCACATGACCCACGTCACCTAGGAGTACCATCGGGTGCGTCCAAAACAATTTCTGAGCCTATCGTACATGTGGCGCAAACCATACCCCTATCTTGAACCGACACTAACATTGTCTCCAAACGGACCGATAGGAGATTCCACATAACCCACGTCACCTAGGAGTTCCATCGAGTGCATCCAAAATGATTTCTATCTTACGTCAAGATTAGCACTATCTCCAAACGCACCGAAACGAGCTTCCACATGCACCTCATCACCTAGGAGTAACATCGGTGCGTGCAAAATGATTTCTGAGCCTATGGTACATTTGGCGCAGACCGTGCACCTATCTTGCACTGACAACAACACTCTCTCCAAATAGATCGAAACAAATTTCCACTTGACCCAAGTCACGTAGGAGTTCCATCAGGTGCATCCAAAATGATTTCTGAGCCTATGGTATGTTTAGTGCAAACCGTGCACCTATCTTGCGTCTAGATTAGCACTATCTCCAAACGCGCCGAAACAAGGTTCCACTTGAGCCTCGTCACCTAGGAGTACCATCGGTGTGTCCAAAACGATTTCTGAGCCTATGGTACATTTGGCGCAAACCGTGCACCTATCTCGCAAGACAACAATGCTCTCTCCAAACGTATGAAAATGAGATTCGACATGACTCAAGTCACCTAGGTGTTCCATTAGGTGCGTCTAAAATGACTTTGTAGCCTATGCTACATTCAGCACAAACCATGCACCTATCTCCAAATGGACCAAAACGAGATTTGAAATGACCCAAGTCACCTAGGACTACCATCAGGTGTGTCCAAAACAATTTCTGAGCCTATGGTACGTTTGGCGCAAACCGTGCACCTATCTTGCAAGACAACAACACTCTCTCCAAACGTATGAAAACAAGATTTGACATGACTCAAGTCACCTAGGAGTTCCATTAGGTGCATCCAAAATGACTTCGTAGCCTATGCTACATTCAGCACAAACCATGCACCTATCTCCAAACGGACCAAAATGAGATTTGAAATGACCCATGTCACCTAGGAGTACCATCGGGTGTGTCCAAAATGATTTCTGAGCCTAGGGTATGTTTGGCACAAACCACGCACCTATCTTGCACCGACACTAACACTATCTCCAAACAGTCCAAAACTAGATTGCACATGACCCACGTCACCTAGGAGTACCATCGGGTGCGTCCGAAATGATTTCTGAGCCTATCATACATTTGGCACAAACCGTGCCCCTATCTTGAATGGACACTAACATTGTCTCCAAATGGACTGATAGGACCACATGACCCACGTCACCTAGGAGTTTTATCGGGTGTGTCCAAAAGCTTTTCTAAGCCTGGGGTATGTTTGGCGCAAACCGCGCACCTATCTTGCACCTACACTAACACTATCTCCAAACAAACCGAAACTAGATTGCACATGACCCACGTCACCTAGGAGTACCATCAGGTGTGTCCAAAATGATTTCTGAGCCTATCGTACATTTTGGCGCAAACCGTGCCCCTATCTTGAACTAACACTAACATTGTCTCCAAATGGACCGATAGGACCACATGACCCACGTCACCAAGGAGTTCTATCAGGTGCGTCCAAAATGATTTCTATCTTGCGTCAAGATTAGCGCTATCTCCAAACGCACCGAAACGAGCTTCCACATGCATCTCATCACCTAGTAGTACCATCGATGCGTCCAAAACAATTTCTGAGCCTATGGTACGTTTGGCGCAAACCGTGTACCTATGTTGCACTAACAACAACACTCTCTCCAATTGGATCGAAATGAGATTCCACTTGACCAAAGTCACCTTGGAGTTCCATCGGGTGCATCCAAAATGATTTCTGAGCCTTTGGTATGTTTGGCACAAAACATGCACCTATCTTGTGTCCACATTAGCACTATCTCCAAACACACCGAAACATGCTTCCACTTGAGCTTCTTCACCTAGGAGTACCATCGGGTGTGTCCAAAACAATTTCTAAGCCTATGGTAAATTTGGCACAAACCGCGCACCTATCTTGCACTGACACTGACACTGTCTCCAAATAGACCAAAACTAGATTTCTCATGACCCACGTCACCTAGGAGTACCATTGGGTGTGTCCAAATTTTTTTTTGAGCCTATCATACATGTGGTGCAAACCGTACCCCTATCTTGAACCAACACTAACATTGTCTCTAAACAGACCGATAGGAGATTCCACATAACCCACGTCACCTAGGAGTTCCATCGGGTGCATCCAAAATGATTTCTATCTTACGTCAAGATTAGCGCTATCTGCAAACACACCAAAACGAGCTTCCACATGCACCTCAGCACCTAGTAGTACCATCGATGCGTCCAAAACAATTTCTGAGCCTATGGTACATTTGGCGCAAACCGTGCACTTATCTTGCACTAACAACAACACTCTCTCCAATTGGATCGAAATGAGATTCCACTTGACCAAAGTCACCTTGGAGTTCCATCGGGTGCATCCAAAATGATTTCCGAGGCTATGGTATGCTCGGTGCAAACCGTGCACCTATTTTGCGTCCAGATTAGCACTATCTACAAACACACCAAAACGAGCTTCAACTTGAGCCTCATCACCTAGGAGTACCATAGGTGCATCCAAAATGATTTTCTGAGCCTATGGTACGTTTGGCGCAAACCATGCCCCTCCCTTGCAGGACAACAACACTCTCTCCAAACATATCAAAACGAGATTCGACATCACTCAAGACACCTAGGAGTTCCAATAGGTGCATTCAAAATGACTTCAAAGCCTATGCTACATTCAGCACAAACTAGGCACCTATCTCCATTCAGACCGACACGAGATTTGAAATGACCAAAGTCACCTAGGAGTACCATTGGGTGTGTCCAAAACAATTTCTGAGCCGGGGGTACATTTGGCACAAAGTGCATAGTTATCTTACACCGACACTAACACTGTCTCCAAACAGACCGAAACTAGATTGCACATGACCCATGCCACCTAGGAGTACCATCGGGTGCGTCCAAAATGATTTTTGAGCCTATCGTACATTTGGCGCAAACCGTGCCCCTATCTTGAACTAACACTAACATTGTCTCTAAACGGACCGATAGGAGATTCCACACAACCCACGTCACCTAGGAGTTCCATCGGGTCCATCCAAAATGATTTCTCTTACGTCAAAATTAGCACTATCTCCAAACGCACCAAAATGAGCTTCCACATGTGCCTCATCACCTAGGAGTACCATCAGTACATCAAAAACGATTGCTGAGCCGATGGTACATTTGGCGTAAACTGTGCATCTATCTTGCACTGACTACAACACTCTCTCCAAACGGATCGAAACAAGATTCCACATGACCTAGGTCACCAGGAGTTCCATCGGGTGCATCCAAAATGATTTCCAAGGCTATGGTATGCTCAGTGCAAACCGTGCACCTATCTTGCATCCAGATTATCACTATCTCCAAACACGCCAAAATGAGCTTCCACTTGAGCCTCATCACCTTGGAGTACCATCGGTGCATCCAAAATGATTTCTGAGCCTATGGTACATTTGGTGCAAACCATGCCCCTATCTTGCAAGACAACAACACTCTCTCCAAACGTATCAAAACGAGATTCGACATGACTCAAGTAACCTAGCAGTTCCATTAGGTGCATCCAAAATGACTTCAAAGCCTATGCTACATTCAGCGCAAACCATGCACCTATCTCCAATCAGACCGAAATGAGATTTGAAATGACAAAAAGTCACCTAGGAGTACCATCGGGTGTGTCTAAAACAATTTCTGAGCCTGGGGTATGTTTGGCGCCAAGCGCGTAGCTATCTTGCATTGACACTAAGATTGTCTCCAAATAGACTAAAACTAGATTGCACATGACCCATGTCACCTAAGAGTACCATCGGGTGCATCCAAAACAATTCCTGAGCCTATCGTACATTTGGCGCAAACAGTGCCCCTATCTTGAACCAACACTAACATTGTCTCCAAATGGACCGATACGAGATTCTACATGACCCATGTCACCTAGGAGTTCCATCGGTTGCGTCTAAAATGATTTCTATCCTGCATCAAGATTAGCACTATCTCCAAACACACCGAAATGAGCTTCCACATGTGCCTCATCACCTAGAAGTACCATCGGTGCGTCAAAAACGATTACTGAGCCGATGGTACGTTTGGTGCAAACCGTGCATCTATCTTGCATCGACTACAACACTCTCTCCAAACGGATCAAAATGAGATTACACTTGACCCAAGTCACCTAGGAGCTCCATCAGGTGCTTCCAAAATGATTTCAGAGCCTATCGTATGTTCAGCACAAAACGTGCACCTACCTTGCGTCCAGATTAGCACTATCTCCAAACGTGCTGAAACATGCTTCCACATAAGCCTCATTACCTTGGAGTACCATTCGGTGTGTCCAAAATGATTTCTAAGCCTATAGTACATTTGGCGCAAACCATGCACCTATCTTGCACCGACAACAAGACTCTCTCCAAACGGATTGAAACGAGATTCCAGTTGACCCAAGTCACCTAGGAGTACCATTGGCTCATAAATCATTTTGGACACACCAGATGGAACTCCTTGGTGACGTGGGTCATGTGGAGTCTCACTTGTTTTTGTTTTGAGACAGTGTTAGTGTCGGTGCAAGATAGGTGCATGGTTTGCGCTAGACATACCATAGGCTCAAAAATCATTTTGGACGCACTCGATGGAACTCCTAGGTGACATGGGTCATGTGGAATCTCACTTCGATCCGTTTGGAGAGAGTGTTGCAGTTGGTGACGTACCACTAAGTGATGAGGATCAAGTGGAAGCTTGTTTCGGTCCATTTGGAGATAGTGCTAATGTTGTCGCAAGATAGGTGCATAGTTTGTGTCGAACATATCATAGGCTCGAAAATCGTTTTGGGTGCACCCGATTGAACTCCTAGGTGACGCTGGTCATGTGGAATCTCAGTCCATTTGGAGATAGTGCTAATCTTGATGCAAGATAGCTGCATGATTTGCGCCGAACGTGCCATAGGCTCGGAAATCATTTGGCCGCACCCAATGGAACTCCTAGGTGACATGGGTCATGTGGAATCTCACTTCTTCCCGTTTGGAGATAGTGTAAGTGTCGGTGCAAGATAGGTGCACATTTTGCATGAACCGTACCATCGGCTCAGAAATCGCTTTCGATGCACCCAATGGTACTCCTAGGAGATGAGGCTCACGGGAAAGCTTGCCCCATTTGGAGACAGTCATAATCTTGACGCAAGATAGTTGCACGGTTTGTGTCGAACATACCATAGGCTTAGAAATCATTTTGGACACACCCGATGGAACTCCTAGGTGACTTGGGTCATGTGGAATCTTGCTTCTTTCTGTTTGGAGGCAGTGTTAGTTTTGGTGCAAGATTGGTGCATGGTTTGCGCTAGACGTACCATAGGCTCAGAAATCATTTTGGACGCACTTGATGATGCCACTAGGTGATGAGGCTCAAGTGGAAGCTCATTTCGGTCCGTTTGGAGATAGTGCTAATGTTGTCGCGAGATAGGTGCACAATTTGCATCAAATGTATCATAGGCTCGAAAATTGTTTTGGACGCACCCGATGGAACTCCTAGGTGATGTTGGTCATGTGGAATCTCGCTCCATTTGGAGTAAGTGCTAAACTTGACCCAAGATAGCTTCACGGTTTGCGTCGAACGTGCCATAGGCTCGGAAATCATTTGGATGCACCCAATGGAACACCTAGGTGACACGGGTCATGTGGAATCTCACTTCTTTCTGTTTGGAGACTGTAAGTGTCGATGCAAGATAGGTGCACATTTTGCGCCAAACGTACCGTCGACTCAGAAATCACTTTGGACGCACCCGATGGTACTCCTAGGTGACGAAGCTCAAGTGAAAGCTCGCCCCATTTGGAGATAGTGCTAATCTTGACGCAAGATGGTTGCACGGTTTGTGTCGAACAAACCATAGGCTTAGAAATCATTTTGGACACACCCGATGGAACTACTAGGTGACTTGGGTCATCTGGAATCTCGCTTCTTTCCATTTGGAAACAGTGTTAGTGTCGGTGCAAGATTGATGCATGGTTTGCGCTAGACGTACCATAGGCTCATAAATCATTTTGGACGCACCCGATCGTACCCTAGGTGACGAGGCTCAAGTGAAAGCTCCCTCCATTTGGAGATAGTGCTAATCTTGACGCAAGATAGGTGCACGGTTTGCGTCGAACGTACCAGAGGCTCAGAAATCATTTTGGACACACCAGATGGAACTCCTAGGTGACGTGGGTCATGTGGAGTCTCACTTCTTTCCGTTTTGAGACTGTGTTAGTGTCGGTGCAAGATAGATGCATGGTTTGCGCTAGATGTACCATAGGCTTAGAAATTGTTTTGGATGCACTCGATGGTACCACTAGGTGATGAGGCTCAAGTGGATGCTCATTTTGGTCCATTTGGAGATAGTGCTAATGTTGTCGCAAGATAGGTGCATAGTTTGCGTCGAATGTATCATAGGCTCGAAAATCGTTTTGGACGCACCCGATGGAACTCCTTGGTGACGTTGGTCATGTGGAATCTCACTCCATTTGGAGATAGTGCTAATCTTGATGCAAGATAGCTGCTCAGTTTGCATCGAATGTGCCAAAGGCTCAGAAATCATTTGGACACACCCAATGGAACTCCTAGGTGACATGGGTCATGTGGAATCTCACTTCTTTCCATTTGGAGACAGTGTAAGTGAGGGTGCAAGATAGGTGCACATTTTGTGCCAAACGTACCATCGGCTCAGAAATCACTTTGGATGCACCCGATGGTACTCCTAGGTGATGAGGCTCATGAGAAAGCTCGCCCCATTTGGAGATAGTCGTAATCTTGATGCAAGATAGTTGCACGGTTTGTGTCGAACATACCATAGGCTTAGAAATCATTTTGGACACACCCGATGGAACTCTTAGGTGACTTGGGTCATGTGGAATCTCGCTTCTTTCTGTTTGGAGGCAGTGTTAGTGTTGGTGCAAGATTGGTGCATGGTTTGCGCTAGACATAGCATTGGCTCAGAAATCATTTTGGACGCACTCGATGGTGCCACTAGGTGATGAGGCTCAAGTGGAAGCTCATTTTGGTCCATTTGGAGATAGTGCTAATGTTGTCGCAAGATAGGTGCATAGTTTGCATCGAGCATTTTATAGGCTCAAAAATCATTTTGGATGCACCCAATGGAACTCCTAGGTGACGTTGGTCATGTGGAATCTCGCTCCATTTGTAGTTAGTGCTAAACTTGATGCAAGATAGCTGCACGGTTTGCGTCGAACATGCCATAGGCTCAGAAATCATTTGGACGCACCCAATGGAACACCTAGGTGACATGGGTCATGTAGAATCTCACTTCTTTCCATTTGGAGATAGTGTAAGTGTCGGTGCAAGATAGGTGCACATTTTGTACCAAACATACCATCGGCTTGGAAATCGCTTTGGATGCACACGATGGTACTCCTAGGTGACGAGGCTCAAGTGAAAGCTCACCCCATTTGGAGATAGTGCTAATCTTGACGCATGATAGTTGCACGGTTTGTGTCAAACATACCATAGGCTCGGAAATCATTTTGGACACACCCGATGGAACTCCTAGGTGACTTGGGTCATGTGGAATCTCGCTTCTTTCTGTTGGGAGACAATGTTAGTGTCCATGCAAGATTGGTGCATGGTTTGCGCTAGACATACCATAGGCTCAGAAATTGTTTTGGATGCACCCAATCGTACCCTAGGTGACGAGGCTCAAGTGAAAGCTCCCTCTGTTTGGAGATAGTGCTAATCTTGATGCAAGATAGATGCACGGTTTGCGTCGAACATACCATAGGCTCATTAATCATTTTGGACGCTCTTGATGGAACTCCTAGGTGACGTGGGTCATGTGGAGTCTCAATTCTTTCTGTTTTGAGAGAGTGTTAGTGTCGGTGCAAGATAGGTGCATGGTTTGCGCTAGACGTACCATAGGTTCCAAAATCATTTTGGACGCACTCGATGGTACCACTAGGTGATGAGGCTCAAGTGGAAGCTCATTTCGGTCCATTTGGGGATAGAGCTAATGTTATCGCAAGATAGGTGCATAGTTTGTGTTGAACATATCATGGGCTTAAAAATCATTTTGGATGCACCCGATGGAACTCCTGGGTGATGTTGGTCACGTGGAATCTCGCTCCATTTGGAGATAGTGCTAATCTTGACGTAAGATAGCTGCACGGTTTGTGTCGAACATGCCATAGGCTCGAAAATTGTTTGGACGCACCCAATGGAACTCCTAGGTGACATGGGTCATGTGGAATCTCACTTCTTTCCGTTTGGAGACACTGTAAGTGTCGGTGCAAGATAGGTGCACATTTTGTGCCAAACATACTATCAGCTCAGAAATCGCTTTGGACGCACCCGATGGTACTCTTAGGTGACAAGGCTCAAGTGAAAGCTCGCCCCATTTGGAGATAGTCATAATCTTGACGCAAGATAGTTGCACGGTTTGTGTCGAATGTACCATAGGCTTAGAAATCATTTTGGACACATCCGATGGAACTCCTAGGTGACTTGGGTCATGTGAAATCTCACTTCTTTCTGTTTCGAGACAGTGTTGGTGTCAGTGCAAGATTGGTGCATGGTTTGCACTAGACATACCATAGGCTCAGAAATCGTTTTGGATGCACTTGATGGTGCCACTAGGTGATGAGGCTCAAGTGGAAGCTCGTTTTGGTCCGTTTGGAGATAGTGCTTATGTTGTCGCAAGATAGGTGCATAGTTTGCATCGAACATATCATAGGCTTGAAAATTATTTTGGACGCACCTGATGGAACTCCTAGGTGATGTTGGTCATGTCGAATCTCGCTCCATTTGGAGTTAGTGCTAAACTTGACACAAGATAGTTGCACGGTTTACGTCGAACGTGCCATAGGCTCGGAAATCGTTTGGACGCACCCAATGGAACACCGAGGTGACATGGGTCATGTGGAATCTCACTTCTTTCCGTTTGGAGACAGTGTAAGTGTTAGTGCAAGATTGTAACACCTCGGGTGTTAGCCTTGCATAACTTGACTTGCACAACATGAGCATGAGCATCAAGCATTCATAAATCATCATTTACAATTGAAACATTTGATCAAAACATATGAAACATTGCTCGTTATCTCGTGTTTCTTGGAACATATGCATATGATCTTGTACAAATGAATGCAAGTGGGTAATGCTAGTCACTAAAACACCTTAGCTACACTTAGGTTAACAAAAGGAACCCTGTTCATGAAGGCCACATCTCATGATCAAGCATTTAAGTGATATTTCATGTGTTGACTTGGATAGCTCTATGAGTGACCACTGCATGAAATGATAGGATGACCTTGCAAATTGCTCAAACATGCTTAGGATATCATTAGGAACAACTTTGGTATTTAGTGCTAGGGCTAGTTTGGTCATTTAGCCATGGTTTGAAGTTGTATCATAATTTCAAAGTGACATGTTTGACTAAAGTTGAACTAGGTGTTAGAGACCTTGCATGGAGGAGTTCACTAAAGCAAAGTTGTAGTGTTTGACATAAGGAACAACTTTTATTTTTGGGTCATGGACTGATTTAGCTTCTAACATGCTTGAATGGGTCCCACAAAAACCAGCAAAATCCAGCTTCCAACACTTAACAAATTTTCTAAGTGATGGATTGACTGACAGCCTGACAAGCCAACATTGATCATGATATTACTTTGTTTCGGTTGCGATTTAGCACAAGTTCACTGAAAGAGAGTTGTAGATGGTATATCGGTCTACAAGTTTCATTTTTATGGTTTACGCAATAGAGCTATAGATTAGCAGATTAATGAACATCAAAACTCGCTGTCAGGCGGTTCCTATCGCGTCTGAACTAACTGAATCGCGACGTTCAATGGCCCACCGGTTTTAGAACCCGCGCGCCGCGTGTCCCCGGCGACGGCCGCGCATCGCCTCTGCTCTGCCCAGCCAGGCCACGACGCGCCCGAGCGCGGCCTTAATGTCGCCAGCGCCCGCCCGAGCCATCCCGCGCCTCCATTTGCTTCGCCTCGGCCTTTCTTCATCGCCGCAGCAGCAGCCGAGCTCCCGCTGTTCCGCCGTCGCCATAACCGTGCGCGAGCTCGCGCCTAGCCACTCCAGCACCACCACCAAAGCTCCACCGTCTTCTCAGCGACCCACTGCTCCCTCCCGTGCTCGCTGGCCATGCTTGGTAAGCCGCAACAACGCGCACGCTCTCGCCGAAGTTCGCCGCCGTGTTCCGTCGTCGTGGCCACGCCGTTGTAGTCTACCATTCCACGCGATAGCTGGTGCGCTAGGTCCGCCATAGTACACCGGTGCTCGTCCGAGCCTTAGATCGGGCCACCGAGGTCGTCACCGACGTTTTGCCATGGTCCAGCCTCGCCGTTCCGCCATGGTCGCCGCCGTCAGCTCTAGGGTCGGCAATAGGACCGGCCAAGTGGCTCAATCGCTTTGCTAGGTCACGTAGGTCGTGTGGTGAAGACGTTACCGCCGGCAAAGCTCGCCGTCGACGAGCCGCAGCCACGCAGTGCCCAGCAGCGCCGCTGCTCTGCTCCATGTCACTGACGCGTGGGGTCCCCTGACCAGCGGGTCCCACCAGTCAGCGACTCATTGTTTGAAGGCTAACTCATTTTGAATCCAGTTTTTGATTTGTTTTGTGAATTTTGTATCTTCAGTTTGGTAGCTCCAAAAATTGTGAAATAAATATGATTGTGTTGCTTAGGAAGTGTAGTATTTAATAAAAATATGTTCTTGGCTTCAACAGTAGAAATTTCTAGAGATTTAAATAAGGATTTGAAATGTGCTTTTGAATGCATTCAAATTTGTTTATTTTATATCTAGAGTTGCTGTGCTCCAAAAATTATGAAATTTTTGTGGTAAGCTAGTCTTAGCATATGTGAACTCTGGTAAAAATTTGAGGACCAGTGCATGTGTATATCTATAGTTATAGATTTTTCTTTTATAAATAGTTAATCCTTGCATGAATTTTTATAAATTAATTATGAGTCCAAAATTCATGAAATTTATTGGAGGTGATACTAGTACCATATGGATGTTAAGAAAAATAAGAAATCTGTTGCTTGACACTTTTCAATAGGATTTTCCATTTATGCTATTTCAAGCCTTGCTTCCTTATCATTTTTGTATAGAATGTTCTACTTAGTAAAATGACATGAAATTTTTATGGTAGTCCTTTGATAGCATTAGTAAGACTTTGTAAATTTTTGAGAATTTATTAAGCACATCTGATATATATTTATTATTTAACCTAGATATCTAAATAAAATAATAAAGGCAATTTAATAAATAGTTTGGGCTTCACCATTATATCATCTTAACTGTATTTGGTATGCTTGAACTGTTGGTAGGTTCTAGGTTGTCAAATTTTGAATGATTACATGAAATAGAGGTGTTATTACTTTATATTGCATGACTAATAGTTTCCGGACTAATTCTAGAGTGTGATGAGTTGCATGTTGAAACTGATGTGTACTGTAAAAATGGTTAATAACAAAGTCGTAGAGAATTTGATAAGCTTTCCAGAAAGTCCAGGATCACTATTTTTAGATTTGTAGAACTTCAGTTATGAGTGAAACAAGTAGCTACTGTTTGTGGCATAATCGATGCATTGTAGGAGTAGTTAAGTAATAATCGAGAAGAGATATGCACCTACTCAAACAACGTGATGCACTTGTTAACATATATGCATTCGTAATACTTATACCATACTCATGCATCTAGGATCGGAGGAAGAGATCACGTTGCTGGAATTCGAAGAAGCAGAGGAAGGGAACCCGCAGGAGAATCCGCAAGCCCCAGCTCCCGAAGGCATGGAGCAGAACCCTGAAGAGCTTCCGGAGTGTCCTGACCATCGCCCTACTTCCTTTCTGTGAGGCAAGCCCTAGAGCATTATAAGTCTCCCAGTAATTTACAAATGTTTACTTACATATTATGATTGATGCATTAGGTTATAAGAGTTGGATGAAACCACTTGATGCATGTACATTCCTTGTCCAGATATTAACCCTTTAACTGGTATAGGTCCAGGATCGAATACATGCTTAGCCATGCTTAGACCGGTAGAAGTCGGGTGATGTCCTGTCACCTGCGAGATATAAGTGGATATCGGAGCACGATTGGCTATATCTGCTATCGTGGAACAGAACCATGTGGTAAAAGTAAATCGAGACTGGACAGGAGGTCGATAGAGAAGCAACAAGACATGGAGGTCTTGGGTGTGGACTTATCCCCGTCTGTGTCGATTAAGGACCATACCGTTGTTGGAACTTCTGACAAGATTGAACACATGCCTCTCACTTAGCTGGCCGGATAATTCGTTCCGACTGCGAAGCCGAGTAATTCAATTCAGGCCAGGAACCGTTCTGTTGTGTGCTCCTTCCGGGGAACGATCAGACTGAGCCCAAGGGCAGGCTTGGCCTGAGCATCCTAGCATCTGGTGTTCCAGATTGTGCGGCGCGGTACGGACCCGCGAAATGTGTACCTGAGTTGTACCAAAGGTGACCTAAGACTATCGTGGCTGATAGATCTGGGTTTGTGTTAGGAATAAATTCCCAGCTGGTTGAAATCGATTCGAATCGCTGTCTCTCCCGGATAGTGAGAAACTTGGCTAGCTCCAACATCATAGTAACTATATTATGAAACATGATGGTTCAGATGAATATGGAATTACAATACCTGCTATGGTTACTATTGTATGATTCTAAATAATATACCACATGTTTGGCATAGGATAGTTGCTAATCTAGAAATGGATAGTGATAATTAACTTGATAAAGGAATCACAATTGTACAACGGTTAATTGCCTCTTACGCAAAATGTTGTCAAGTTCCGTCCACTTATACAGCCTTGCATAATCCTTGGAGTCATTTTATTTCTGGTTCATGACGGGTAAGTCTAGCTAAGTACCTTCTCGTACTTAGGGTTTATTTTCCCATTATTGCAGATGGCACTGTGTATCATGGTTATTGCAAGAGTTGCTTCTATCCCGCTGTGGATGAGGAGTAAGCCTTGGGCAGGCTTCTTTAGTAATTCCTATCTTTGCTTTTGTGGACCGTGATCTGGCTTGGCACTGTATCAAACTACGTTGGAAAACTTTATCTTGAACTTATTTGCTTCCGCTTTGTTTATCAAACTCAGTTTGTAATAACTTTTTATTCGTACTCTGATGATGAAAAGTATCTATGAACTTTATGTAATATGTGGCATGTATGTTGAATCCTGTATGATCTTGGTTGTTGTAAATCGTTTATCGAGACCCGTCGTGGTACTCGACGGACTACCGGGTTTATATGGGTTCAAGTATGATAGTGCGACCGCTTACGGATTGCCATTGTACTTGTATTCTTATAAATTGGTCGGTTCTGCGACAGCTGGTATCGGAGCAAGATTCAACGTTAATTGTCACCAGTGTATTTAAAACAAAAGTTTTTGTGTTCCAAAAACCCTTCTCTAGCAACTAATAGTTATTTAATAGGTATTTGAAATCTAAAGTGTGCCAATGATCACTTTCCTTATGCCCAAATTAAGGACTATTAGGTGGCTATTTAAGTACTAACATGGGGGTTTTTACTTCGTCGTCCATACGGCGTGCTATAGTATGGATGCCATTCACTTGAGTGGTAATGTATGGATCAAATGCCTCTATGCCAAGGTAAGATGAGTGTATGACCGCAAGATGTGAGCGTGCGATCAGGAAGAGTTAGCTTTGGTACGGCTATGTATGCATGCTTGCATGTGTATATGGTACGTATTTAATTGTGGGTTTAAATTATTGTTGGGTAGATTGATACGGAAGTATATGTATGGGGATACATATATGAAAGTATTTACAATTACATCCTACATATTTCATTATGGGTTTAGGGCTGAAATGAAATTTTATGCAGGTACACTAACAACGAAACGTGTAGCTCGACTAGTTACGATATATATGAGAGAACGTATGTATGCCACCGCGGTCTACCGTTAGAAACAAATTTTTCCTAAGTTTGTGAGGACGTACAGAACGAGCATGCATCATGTTAAATTACCATTCACATAACTATATTGTTCCTCCCCTTATAAAATTCTTACTCAGTTATGTAACTCTTATCCATTATGGCATTGTCTCACCAAGGGTACATGTTAATGGTGCAGATGGCACGCACCAAGCAGACTGCTCGCAAGTCCACCGGAGGCAGAGCTCCTAGCCATCAGCTTGCTCCATGTACCCGTCAATGTCATACGTTCCTTGGAGAGTTTGGGATGCCTACACTCTTGTGGAGAGTGCTCAGCTATGTAGGTTATCCCGATGGAATGGAACCCCGCTACTTCTGGGCGAATGAGCGGTTGGGAGAAGGTCTCTTAGTTTCAGTGGAGGCCATTGTCCATCCCCGAGGTGACAATTCTGAGTGGACAGGTTGGTGTTATGAGTCGACTGGCAGGACTGCTGAAGAAGCAGCTGGCAGGGCAGCCTTTGGGATCCTGAGGGATATCATGGATCGTTTTCCTTAGGAGCTGGCAGTCGCTTTGGTTGGAGTCTTTCCAAGAGGTAATCCCTCCACTGACTCATGGCAGCAGGCAAGAGGAAGATCTTTGGAGATTGGTGCAGCAGAAGGGCAGAACAGTGATAGCCCTGCCATGAGCGCTATGTTTGCAGTGATGAGAGTGTTAGATGGAGTTGAAGGTAGCCTCAGACGTGTGTCTAGTGCTCTTGGTCATGCCCGCGAGACCGACGTCAGCTTCAGAGGGAGCACGACGCCGAGATGAGAGGCTCACTGAAGAATGACTCGGTTAACTCACCAGCGAAATGCAGCTTGGTCCAGGGAAGATGTCCTGAGGGCTCGACAGTTTGAGCTGGACAGCAGCTGGCCAATGCGGAAGAATACAACGATAATCTGCATGAAGAGGTTCATCTACTGCACAATCAGCTCCACCCTTCCATGTACCCAGGCCAGAAATGGATCTAGAATAGAGAAGGAAGAAGTGGCCTGAAGAAGAAGTAGAACCTGAGGAAGGAGATGATTCTGCGTCTGACCTCGATAGTGATCATGATGAGGATTAGATCGCTTAGCATTAGTGGACTAATGTATCACCTTTATTTGTAATGGACCTGTAGTTCCAAGTTGGCATTAGTAACCAGACTATCATGTAATGTTAATCGCACGTTTGGTAATCAATGCAATTCCAGTTCTTGTCGGTAATCACGCTTTAAATTGCATAAGATAGGTGCACATTTTGCGCCAAACATACGATCGTCTCAGAAATTGCTTTGGACACACCCGATGGTACTCCTAGGTGACGAGGCTCAAGTGAAAGCTTGCCTTATTTGGAGATAGTGCTAATCTTGATGCAAGATAGTTACATGGTTTGTGTCGAACATACCATAGGCTCGGAAATCATTTTGGACACACCCGATGGAACTCCTAGGTGACTTTGGTCATCTAGAATCTCGCTTCTTTCTGTTTGGAGATAGTGTTTGTGTTGGTACAAGATTGGTGCATAGTTTGCGCAAGATGTACCATAGGCTCAGAAATCATTTTGTACGCACCCGATCATACCCTAGGTGACGAGGCACTAGTGAAAGCTCCCTCTGTTTGGAGATAGTGCTAATCTTGACGCAAGATAGGTGCACGGTTTGCGTCGAATGTACCATAGGGTCATAAATCATTTTGGACGCACCAGACAGAACTCCTAGGTGACGTGGGTCATGTGGAGTCTCACTTCTTTCTGTTTTGAGACAGTGTTAGTGTCGGTGCAAGATAGGTGCATGGTTTGCGCTAGACGTACCATAGGCTCAGAAATTGTTTTGGACGCACTCGATGGTACCACTGGGTGATGAGGCTCAAGTGGAAGCTCATTTTGGTCCATTTGGAGATAGTGCTAATGTTGTCGCAAGATAGGTGCACAGTTTGCGTCAAACATATCATAGGCTCGAAAATCATTTTGGACGCACCCGATGGAACTCCTAGGTGATGTTGGTCATGTGGAATCTCGCTCCATTTAGAGATAGTGCTAATCTTGACGCAACATAGCTGCACGGTTTGCGTCGAACGTGCCATTGGCTCAGAAATCATTTGGATGCTCCCAATGGAACTCCTAGGTGACATGGGTCATGTGGAATCTCACTTCTTTCTGTTTGGAGACAATGTAAGTGAGGGTGTAAGATAGGTGCACATTTTGCGCCAAAATTACCATCAGCTCAGAAATCGCTTTGGACGCACCCGATGGTACTCCTAGTTGATGAGGCTCAAGTGAAAGCTCGCTCCGTTTGGAGATAGTGCTAGTCTTGATGCAAGATAGGTGCATGGTTTGCATCGAACGTACCATAGGCTCATAAATCATTTTGGACGCACCTGATGGAACTCCTAGGTGACGTGGGTCATGTGGAGTCTCACTTCTTTCTGTTTTAAGATAGTGTTAGTGTCAGTGCAAGATCGGTGCATGGTTTGTGCTAGATATACCATAGGCTCAAAAATCATTTTGGACGCACTCGATGGTAAGATAGTTGCACGGTTTGTGTCGAACGTACCATAGGCTCAGAAATCATTTTGGACGCACTCGATGGTGCCACTAGGTGATGAGGCTCAAGTGGAAGCTCATTTTGGTCCGTTTGGAGATAGTGCTAATGTTGTCGCAAGATAGGTGCATAGTTTGCATCGAACGTATCATAGGCTCAAAAATCTTTTTGGACGCACCCGATGGAACTCCTAGGTGACGTTGGTCATGTGGAATCTCGCTCCATTTAGAGTTAGTGCTAAGCTTGACGTAAGATAGCTGCATAGTTTGCGTCGAACGTGCCATAGGCTCGGAAATCATTTAGACACACCCAATGGAACACCTAGGTGACATGGGTCATGTGGAATCTCACTTCTTTCCATTTGGAGACAGTGTAAGTGTCGGTGCACATTTTGCGCCAAACGTACGATCGGCTTAGAAATCGCTTTGGATGCACCCGATGGTACTCCTAGGTGGCGAGGCTCAAGTGAAAGCTCACCCCATTTGGAGATAGTGCTAATCTTGACGCAAGATTGTTGCACGGTTTGTGTCGAACATACCATAGGCTCAGAAATCATTTTGGACACACCAAATGGAACTCCTAGGTAACTTGGGTCATGTGGAATCTTGCTTCTTTCTGTTTTGAGATAGTGTTAGTGTCGGTGCAAGATTGGTGCATGGTTTGTGCTAGACGTACCATAGGCTTAGAAATTGTTTTGGACGCACCTGATCATACCCTAGGTGACGAGGCTCAACTGAAAGCTCGCTCCGTTTGGAGATAGTGCTAATCTTGATGCAAGATAGGTGCATGGTTTGCGTCGAACATACCATTGGCTTATAAATCATTTTGGATGCACCTGATCGAACTCCTAGGTGACGTGGGTCATGTGGAGTCTCACTTCTTTCTATTTTGAGATAGTGTTAGTGTCGGTGCAAGATAGGTGCATGGTCTGTGCTAGATGTACCATAGGCTCAGAAATCATTTTGGACGTACTTGATGGTACCACTAGGTGATGAGGCTCAAGTGGATGCTCATTTCAGTCCATTTGGAGATAGTGCCAATGTTGTTGCAAGATAGGTGCACAGTTTGCGTCGAATGTATCATAGGCTCGAAAATCGTTTTGGATGCACCCGATGGAACTCCTAGGTGACATTGGTCATGTGGAATCTCGCTCCATTTGGAGACAGTGCTAATCTTGACCCAAGATAGCTGCACGGTTTGCGTCGAACTTGCCATAGGCTCGAAAATCATTTGGATGCACCCAATGGAACTCCTAGGTGACATGGTCATGTGGAATCTCACTTCTTTCTATTTGGAGACTGTAAGTGTCGGTGTAAGAAAGGTGCACATTTGGCGCCAAAATTACCAGTGGCTTAGAAATCGCTTTG
Organism: Miscanthus floridulus; assembly: GCF_019320115.1. Lineage (NCBI taxonomy): Eukaryota > Viridiplantae > Streptophyta > Magnoliopsida > Poales > Poaceae > Miscanthus > Miscanthus floridulus. The sequence continues at coordinate 62,151,053 of NC_089598.1, read as the reverse complement.
GACGCACCCGTTGGTACTACTAGGTGATGAGGCTCAAGTGAAAGCTCACCCCATTTGGAGATAGTGCTAATCTTGATGCAAGATAGTTGCACGGTTTGTGTTGAATGTACCATAGGCTCAGAAATCATTTTGGACACACCCGATGGAACTCCTAGGTGACTTGGGTCATGTGGACTCTAGCATTTTTTCCGTTTGGAGACAGTGTTAGTGTCGGTGCAAGATTGGTGCATGGTTTGCGCTAGACATACCATAGGCTTAGAAATTATTTTGGACGCACCTGATCGTACCCTAGGTGATGAGGCTCAAGTGAAAGCTCGCTCTATTTGGAGATAGTGCTAATCTTGGCGCAAGATAGGTGCATGGTTTGCGTCAAACGTACCATAGGCTCATAAATCATTTTGGACACACCTGATGGAACTCCTAGGTGACATGGGTCATGTGGAGTCTCACTTCTTTCCATTTTGAGATAGTGTTAGTGTCAGTGCAAGATAGGTGCATCATTTGTGCTAGATGTACCATAGGCTCAGAAATCATTTTGGACGCACTCGATGGTACCACTAGGTGATGAGGCTCAAGTCGAATCTCATTTCGGTCTGTTTGGAGATACTGCTAATGTTGTCGTAAGATAGGTGCATAGTTTGCATCGAACATATCATAGGCTCAAAAATCATTTTGGACGCACCCGATGGAACTCCTAGGTGACGTTGGTCATGTGGAATCTCGCTCCATTTGGAGATAGTGCTAATCCTGACGCAAGATAGCAGCACGATTTGTGTCGAACGTGCCATAGGCTCAGAAATCATTTGGATGCACCCAATGGAACTCCTAGGTGACATTGGTCATGTGGAATCCCACTTCTTTCCGTTTGGAGATAGTGTAATTGTCGGTGCAACATAGCTGCACATTTTGCGCCAAACGTACCATCGGCTCAGAGATCGCTTTGGACGCACCCGATGGTACTCCTAGGTGACGAGGCTCAAGTGAAAGCTTGTCCCATTTGGAGATAGTCATAATCTTGATGTAAGATAGTTGCACGGTTTGTGTCGAACATACCATAGGCTCAGAAATCATTTTGGACACACCCGATGGAACACCTAGGTGACTTGGGTCATGTGGAATCTCGCTTCTTTCCGTTTGGAGATAGTGTTAGTGTTAGTGGAAGATTGGTGCATGGTTTGCGCTAGACGTACCATAGGCTCAGAAATCGTTTTGGACGCACCCGATCATACCCTAGGTGATGAGGCTCAAGTGAAAGCTCGCTCCGTTTGGAGATAGTGCAAATCTTGACGCAAGATAGCTGCATGGTTTGCATCGAACGTACCATAGGCTTATAAATCATTTTGGATGCACCTAATGGAACTTCTAGGTGACGTGGGTCATGTGGAATCTCGCTTCTTTCCATTTGGAGACAGTGTTAGTGTCAGTGCAAGATAGGTGCATCATTTGTGCTAGATGTACCATAGGCTCAGAAATCATTTTGGACGCACTCGATGGTACCACTAGTTGATGAGGCTCAAGTCGAATCTCATTTCGGTCTGTTTGGAGATACTGCTAATGTTGTCATAAGATAGGTGCATAGTTTGCATCGAACATATCATAGGCTCGAAAATCATTTTGGACACACCCGATGGAACTCCTAGGTGACGTTGGTCATGTGGAATCTCGCTCCATTTGGAGATAGTGCTAATCCTGACGCAAGATAGCAGCACGGTTTGTGTCGAATGTGCCATAGGCTCAGAAATCATTTGGATGCACCCAATAGAACTCCTAGGTGACATGGGTCATGTGGAATCTCACTTCTTTCCGTTTGGAGACACTGTAAGTGTCGGTGCAAGATAGGTGCACATTTTGCGCCAAACATACCATCGGCTCAGAAATCAGTTTGGACGCACCCAATGGTACTCCTAGGTGATGAGGCTCAAGTGAAAGGTCGCCCCGTTTGGAGATAGTCATAATCTTGATGTAAGATAGTTGCACGGTTTGTGTCGAACGTACCATAGGCTTAGAAATCATTTTGGACACACCCGATGGTACTCCTAGGTGATGAGGCTCAAGTGAAAGGTCACCCCGTTTGGAGATAGTCATAATCTTGATGTAAGATAGTTGCACGGTTTGTGTCGAACGTACCATAGGCTTAGAAATCATTTTGGACGCACCTGATCATACCCTAGGTGACGAGGCTCAAGTGAAAGCTCGCTCCGTTTGGAGATAGTGCAAATCTTGACGCAAGATAGCTGCATGGTTTGCATCGAATGTACCATAGGCTTATAAATCATTTTGGATACACCTAATGGAACTCCTAGGTGACATGGGTCATGTGGAATCTCGCTTCTTTCCATTTGGAGACAGTGTTAGTGTCAGTGTAAGATTGGTGCATGGTTTGCGCTAGACATACCATAGGCTCAGAAATCATTTTGGACGCACTCGATGGTGCCACTAGGTGATGAGGCTCAAGTGGAAGCTCGTTTTGGTCTATTTGGAGATAGTGCTAATGTTGTCGCAAGATAGGTGCATAGTTTGCATCAAACTTATCATAGGCTCAAAGATCTTTTTGAACGCACCCGATGGAACTCCTAGGTGACGTTGGTCATGTGGAATCTCGCTCCATTTGGAGTTAGTGCTAAGCTTGACGTAAGATAGCTGCACGGTTTGCGTCAAACGTGCCATAGGCTTGGAAATCGTTTGGACACACCCAATGGAACACCTAGGTGACATGGGTCATGTGGAATCTCACTTCTTTCCGTTTGGAGACAGTGTAAGTGTCGGTGCAAGATAGGTGCACATTTTGCGCCAAACGTACGATCGGCTTAGAAATCGCTTTGGACGCACCCGATGGTACTCCTAGGTGGCGAGGCTCAAGTGAAAGCTCACCCCATTTGGAGATAGTGCTAATCTTGACACAAGATAGTTGCATGGTTTGTGTTGAACGTACCATAGGCTCAGAAATCATTTTGGACACACCAGATGGAACTCCTAGGTAACTTGGGTCATGTGGAATCTTGCTTCTTTCCGTTTGGAGACAGTGTTAGTGTCGATGCAAGATTGGTGCATGGTTTGTGCTAGACATACCATAGGCTTAGAAATTGTTTTGGACGCACCCGATCATACCCTAGGTGACGAGGCTCAAGTGAAAGCTCGCTCTGTTTGGAGATAGTGCTAATCTTGATACAAGATAGGTGCATGGTTTGCGTCAAACGTACCATAGGCTCATAAATCATTTTGGATGCACCTGATCGAACTCCTAGGTGACGTGGGTCATGTGGAGTCTCACTTCTTTCCGTTTTGAGATAGTGTTAGTGTCGGTGGAAGATAGGTGCATTGTTTGTGCTAGATGTACCATAGGCTCAGAAATCGTTTTGGACGCACTCGATGGTGCCACTAGGTGATGAGGCTCAAGTGGAATCTCGTTTTGGTCCATTTGGAGATAGTGCTAATGTTGTCGCAAGATAGGTGCATAGTTTGCATCGAACGTATCATAGGCTCAAAAATCTTTTTGGACGCACCCGATGGAACTCCTAGGTGACGTTGGTCATGTGGAATCTCGCTCCATTTGGAGTTAGTGCTAAGCTTGACGTAAGATAGCTGCACAGTTTGCGTCGAACGTGCCATAGGCTCGGAAATCGTTTGGACACACCCAATGGAACACCTAGGTGACATGGGTCATGTGGAATCTCACTTCTTTCCATTTGGAGACAGTGTAAGTGACGGTGCAAGATAGGTGCACATTTTGCGCCAAACGTACGATCGGCTCAGAAATCGCTTTGGATGCACCCGATGGTACTCCTAGGTGGCGAGGCTCAAGTGAAAGCTCAACCCATTTGGAGATAGTGCTAATCTTGACGCAAGATAGTTGCACGGTTTGTGTCGAACATACCATAGGCTCAGAAATCATTTTGGACACACCAGATGGAACTCCTAGGTAACTTGGGTCATGTGGAATCTTGCTTCTTTCCGTTTCGAGACAGTGTTAGTGTCGGTGCAAGATTGGTGCATGGTTTGTGCTAGACATACCATAGGCTTAGAAATTGTTTTGGATGCACCCGATCATACCCTAGGTGACGAGGCTCAAGTGAAAGCTCGCTCCATTTGGAGATAGTGCTAATCTTGATGCAAGATAGGTGCATGGTTTGCGTCGAACATACCATTGGCTTATAAATCATTTTGGATGCACCTGATTGAACTCCTAGGTGACGTGGGTCATGTGGAGTCTCACTTCTTTCCGTTTTGAGATAGTGTTAGTGTCGGTGCAAGATAGGTGCATGGTCTATGCTAGATGTACCATAGGCTCAGAAATCATTTTGGACGTACTCGATGGTACCACTAGGTGATGAGGCTCAAGTGGATGCTCATTTTAGTCCATTTGGAGATAGTGCCAATGTTGTTGCAAGATAGGTGCACAGTTTGCGTCGAATGTATCATAGGCTCGAAAATCGTTTTGGACGCACCCGATGGAACTCCTAGGTGACATTGGTCATGTGGAATCTCGCTCCATTTGGAGACAGTGCTAATCTTGACCCAAGATAGCTGCACGGTTTGCGTCAAACTTGCCATAGGCTCAGAAATCATTTGGATGCACCTAATGGAACTCCTAGGTGACATGGTCATGTGGAATCTCACTTCTTTCTATTTGGAGACTGTAAGTGTCGGTGTAAGAAAGGTGCACATTTGGCGCAAAAATTACCAGTGGCTTAGAAATCGCTTTGGACGCACCCGTTGGTACTACTAGGTGATGAGGCTCAAGTGAAAGCTCGCCCCATTTGTAGATAGTGCTAATCTTGATGCAAGATAGTTGCATGGTTTGTGTTGAACGTACCATAGGCTCAGAAATCATTTTGGACACACCCGATGGAACTCCTAGGTGACTTGGGTCATGTGGACTCTAGCTTTTTTTCGTTTGGAGACAATGTTAGTGTCGGTGCAAGATTGGTGCATGGTTTGCGCTAGACATACCATAGGCTTAGAAATTATTTTGGATGCACCAGATCGTACCCTAGGTGATGAGGCTCAAGTGAAAGCTCGCTCTATTTGGAGATAGTGCTAATCTTGGCGCAAGATAGGTGCATGGTTTGCGTCGAATGTACCATAGGCTCATAAATCATTTTGGACACACCTAATGGAACTCCTAGGTGACATGGGTCATGTGGAGTCTCACTTCTTTCCATTTTGAGATAGTGTTAGTGTCAGTGCAAGATAGGTGCATCGTTTGTGCTAGATGTACCATAGGCTCAGAAATCATTTTGGATGCACTCGATGGTACCACTAGGTGATGAGGCTCAAGTCGAATCTCATTTCGGTCCATTTGGAGATACTACTAATGTTGTCGCAAGATAGGTGCATAGTTTGCATCGAACATATCATAGGCTCAAAAATCATTTTGGACGCACCCGATGGAACTCCTAGGTGACGTTGGTCATGTGGAATCTCGCTCCATTTGGAGATAGTGCTAATCCTGACACAAGATAGCAGCACGGTTTGTGTCGAACGTGCCATGGGCTCAGAAATCATTTGGATGCACCCAATGGAACTCCTAGGTGACATGGGTCATGTGGAATCTCACTTCTTTCCATTTGGAGACACTGTAAGTGTCGGTGCAAGATAGGTGCACATTTTGCGCCAAACATGCCATCGGCTCAGAAATCGGTTTGGACGCACCCGATGGTACTCCTAGGTGATGAGGCTCAAGTGAAAGGTCGCCCCATTTGGAGATAGTCATAATCTTGATGTAAGATAGTTGCACGGTTTGTGTCGAATGTACCATAGGCTCATAAATCATTTTGGACACACCCGATGGAACTCCTAGGTGACTTGGGTCATGTGGAATCTCGCTTCTTTCCATTTGGAGACAGTGTTAGTGGAAGATTGGTGCATGGTTTGCGCTAGACGTACCATAGGCTCAGAAATCATTTTGGACGCACCCGATCATACCCTAGGTGACGAGGCTCCAGTGAAAGCTCGCTACGTTTGGAGATAGTGCAAATCTTGACGCAAGATAGCTGCATGGTTTGCATCGAATGTACCATAGGCTTATAAATCATTTTGGATGCACCTAATGGAACTCCTAGGTGACGTGGGTCATGTGGAATCTCGCTTCTTTCCATTTGGAGACAGTGTTAGTGTCAGTGTAAGATTGGTGCATGGTTTCCGCTAGACATACCATAGGCTCAGAAATCATTTTGGACGCACTCGATGGTGCCACTAGGTGATGAGGCTCAAGTGGAAGCTCATTTTGGTCTATTTGGAGATAGTGCTAATGTTGTCGCAAGATAGGTGCATAGTTTGCATTGAACTTATCATAGGCTCAAAAATCTTTTTGGATGCACCCAATGGAACTCCTAGGTGACGTTGGTCATGTGGAATCTCGCTCCATTTGGAGTTAGTGCTAAGCTTGACGTAAGATAGCTGCACGGTTTGCGTCGAACGTGCCATAGGCTTGGAAATCGTTTGGACACACCTAATGGAACACCTAGGTGACATGGGCCATGTGGAATCTCACTTCTTTCTGTTTGGAGATAGTCTAAGTGTCGGTGCAAGATAGGTGCACATTTTGCGCCAAACGTACGATCGGCTCAGAAATCACTTTGGACGCACCCGATGGTACTCCTAGGTGGCGAGGCTCAAGTGAAAGCTCACCCCATTTGGAGATAGTGCTAATCTTGACACAAGATAGTTGCACGGTTTGTGTCGAACGTACCATAGGCTCAGAAATCATTTTGGACACACCAGATGGAACTCCTAGGTAACTTGGGTCATGTGGAATCTTGCTTCTTTCTATTTGGAGACAGTGTTAGTGTCGATGCAAGATTGGTGCATGGTTTGTGCTAGACATACCATAGGCTTAGAAATTGTTTTGGATGCACCCGATCATACCCTAGGTGACGAGGCTCAAGTGAAAGCTCGCTCTATTTGGAGATAGTGCTAATCTTGATACAAGATAGGTGCATGGTTTGCGTCAAACATACCATAGGCTCATAAATCATTTTGGACGCACCTGATCGAACTCCTAGGTGACGTGGGTCATGTGGAGTCTCACTTCTTTCCGTTTTGAGATAGTGTTAGTGTCAGTGCAAGATAGGTGCATGGTTTGTGCTAGATGTACAATAGGCTCAGAAATCATTTTGGACGCACTCGATGGTACCACTAGGTGACGAGGCTCAAGTCAAATCTCGTTTCGGTCCATTTGGAGATAGTGCTAATGTTGTCGCAAGATTGGTGCATAGTTTGCATCGAACGTATCATAGGCTCAAAAATCATTTTGGACACACCCGATGGAACTCCTAGGTGACGTTGGTTATGTGGAATCTCACTCCATTTAGAGATAGTGCTAATCTTGACGCAAGATAGCTGCATGGTTTACGTCGAATGTGCCATAGGCTTGGAAATCATTTGGACGCACCCAATGAAACTCCTAGGTGACATGGGTCAAGTGGAATCTCACTTCTTTCTGTTTGGAGACAGTGTAAGTGTCGGTGTAAGAAAGGGGCACATTTTGCGCCAAAATTACCATCGGCTCAGAAATCGCTTTGGACGCACCTGATGGTACTACTACGTGATGAGGCTCAAGTGAAAGCTTGCCCCATTTGGAGGTAGTGCTAATCTTGACGCAAGATAGTTGCACGGTTTATGTCGAACGTACCATAGGCTCGGAAATCATTTCGGACACACTCGATGGAACTCCTAGGTGACTTGGGTCATGTGGAATCTTGCTTCTTTTCATTTGGATACAGTGTTAGTGTCGGTGTAAGATTGGTGCATGGTTTGCGCTAGACGTACCATAGGCTCAGAAATCATTTTGGACGCACCCGATCGTACCCTAGGTGACGAGGCTCAAGTGAAAGCTCGCTCTGTTTGGAGATAGTGCTAATCTTGACGCAAGATAGGTGCATGGTTTGCGTCGAATGTACCATAGGCTCATAAATCATTTTGGACGCACCTGATGGAACTCCTAGGTGACGTGGGTCATGTGGAGTCCCACTTCTTTCCATTTTGAGACAATGTTAGTGTCGGTGCAAGATAGGTGCATGGTTTGTTCTAGACGTACCATAGGCTCAGAAATTATTTTGGACTTACTCGATGATACCACTAGGTGATGAGGCTCAAGTGGGAGCTCATTTCGGTCCATTTGGAGATAGTGCTAATGTTGTCGCAAGATAGGTGCATAGTTTGCGTCGAACGTATCATAGGCTCGAAAATCATTTTGGACGCACCCGATGGAACTCCTAGGTGACGTTGGTCATGTGGAATCTCGCTCCATTTGGAGATAGTGCTTATCTTGATGCAAGATAGCTGCACGGTTTGCGTCGAACGTGCTATAGGCTCAGAAATCGTTTGGATGTACCCAATGGAACTCCTAGGTGACATGGGTCATGTGGAATCTCACTTCTTTCCGTTTAGAGACACTATAAGTTTCGGTGCAAGATAGGTGCACATTTTACGCCAAACATACCATCGGCTCAGAAATTGCTTTGGACGCACCCGATGGTACTTCTAGGTGATGAGGCTCAAGTGAAAGCTCGCCCCGTTTGGATATAGTCGTAATCTTGATGCAAGATAGTTGCACGGTTTGTGTCGAACGTACCATGGGCTCAGAAATCATTTTGGACACATCTAATGGAACTCCTAGGTGACTTGCATCATGTGGAATCTCGCTTCTTTCTGTTTGGAGACAGTGTTAGTGTCGGTGCAAAATTGGTGCATGGTTTGCGCTAGACATACTATAGGCTCAGAAATCATTTTGGACGCACTCGATGGTGCCACAAGGTGATGAGGCTCAAGTGGAAGCTCGTTTTGGTCCATTTGGAGATAGTGCTAATGTTGTCGCAAGATAGGTGCATAGTTTGCATCGAACGTATCATAGGCTCAAAAATATTTTTTGGATGCACCCGATGGAACTCCTAGGTGATGTTGGTCATGTGGAATCTTGCTCCATTTGAAGTTAGTGCTAAACTTGATGCAAGATAGCTGCATGGTTTGCGTCGAACGTGCCATAGGCTCGGAAATTGTTTGGACACACCCAATGGAACACCTAGGTGACATGGGTCATGTGGAATCTCAGTTCTTTCTGTTTGGAGATAGTGTAAGTGTCGGTGCAAGATAGGTGCATATTTTGCGCCAAACGTATGATCGGCTCAGAAATCGCTTTGGATGCACCCGATGGTACTCCTAGGTGGCGAGGCTCAAGTGAAAGCTCACCCCATTTAGAGATAGTGCTAATTTTGATGCAACATAGTTGCACGGTTTGTTTCGAACGTACCACAGGCTCGGAAATCATTTTGGACACACCCGATGGAACTCCTAGGTGACTTGGGTCATGTGGAATCTTGCTTCTCTCCATTTGGAGACAGTGTTAGTGTCGGTGCAACATTGGTGCATGGTTTGCACTAGACATACCATAGGCTCAGAAATCATTTTGGACGCACCCGATCATACCCTAGGTGACGAGGCTCAAGTGAAAGTTCGCTCCGTTTGGAGATAGTGCTAATCTTGACGCAAGATAGGTGCATGGTTTGCGTTGAACGTACCATAGGTTCTTAAATCATTCTGGACGCACCTGATGGAACTCCTAGGTGACATGGGTCATGTGGAGTCTCACTTCTTTCCATTTTGAGATAGTGTTAGTGTCGGTGTCAGATAGTGCATGGTTTGTGCTAGATGTACCATAGGCTCAGAAATCATTTTGGACGCACTCAATGGTACCACTAGGTGATGAGGCTCAAGTGGAATCTTGTTTCGGTCCGTTTGGAGATAGTGCTAATGTTGTCGCGAGATAGGTGCATAGTTTGCATCGAACGTATCATAGGCTCGAAAATCATTTTGGACACACCCGATGGAACTCCTTGGTGACGTTGGTTATGTGGAATCTCGCTCCATTTAGAGATAGTGCTAATCTTGACGCAAGATAGCTGCACGGTTTGCGTTGAACGTGCCATAGGCTCAGAAATCATTTGGACGCACCCAATAAAACTCCTAGGTGACATGGGTCAAGTGGAATCTCACTTCTTTCCGTTTGGAGATAGTGTAAGTGTCGGTGTAAGAAAGGTGCACATTTTGCGCCAAAATTACCATCGGCTCAGAAATCGCTTTGGACGCACCTGATGGTACTACTAGGTGATGAGGCTCAAGTGAAAGTTGGCCCCATTTGGAGATAGTGCTAATCTTGACACAAGATAGTTTCACGGTTTTTGTTGAACGTACCATCGGCTCGGAAATCATTTCGGACACACCCGATGGAACTCTTAGGTGACTTGGGTCATGTGGAATCTCACTTCTTTTTGTTTGGAGACAATGTTAGTGTCGGTGCAAGATTGGTGCATGGTTTGCGCTAGATGTGCCATAGGCTCAGAAATCATTTTGGACGCACCCGATCGTACCCTAGGTGATGAGGCTCAAGTGAAAGCTCGCTCCGTTTGGAGATAGTGCTAATCTTGATGCAAGATAGGTGCATGGTTTGCCTCGAATGTTCCATAGGCACATAAATCATTTTGGACGCACCTGATGGAACTCCTAGGTGATGTGGGTCATGTGGAGCCTCACTTCATTCTATTTTGAGACAGTGTTAGTGTCGGTGCATGGTATGCGCTAGACGTACCATAGGCTCAGAAATCATTTTGGACGCACTCGATGGTACCACTAGGTGATGAGGCTCAAGTGGAAGCTCATTTCGGTCCATTTGGAGATAGTGCTAATGTTGTCGCAAGACCAGTGCACAGTTTGCGTCGAACGTATCATAGGTTCAAAAATCATTTTGGACGCACCCGATGGAACTGCTAGGTGACGTTGGTCATGTGGAATCTCGCTCCATTGGGAGATAGTTCTAATCTTGACGCAAGATAGCTGCACGGTTTGCGTCAAACGTGCCATAGGCTCAGAAATTGTTTGGACGCACCCAATGGAACTCCTAGGTGACAAGGGTCATGTGGAATCTCACTTTTTTCTTTTTGGAGACAGTGTAAGTGTCGGTGTAAGAAAGGTGCACATTTTGCGCCAAACATACCATCGGCTCAGAAATCGCTTTGGACGCACCCGATGGTACTCCTAGGTGATGAGGCTCAAGTGAAAGCTTGCCCCATTTGGAGTAGTGCTAATCTTTATGCAAGATAGTTGCATGGTTTTTGTCGAACATACCATAGGCTCGGAAATCATTTTGGACACACCCGATGGAACTCCTAGGTGACTTGGGTCATGTGGAATCTTGCTTCTTTCCATTTGGAGACAGTATTAGTGTCGGTGCAAGATTGGTGCATGGTTTGTGCTAGACATACCATAGGCACAAAAATCATTTTGGATGCACCCGATCATACCCTAGGTGACGAGGCTCAAGTGAAAGCTCGCTCTGTTTGGAGATAGTGCTAATCTTGATGCAAGATAGGTGCATGGTTTGCATCGAACGTACCATAGGCTCATAAATCATTTTGGACGCACCTGATGGAACTCTTAGGTGACGTGGGTCATGTGGAGTCTCACTTCTTTCCGCTTTGAGATAGTGTTAGTGTCGGTGCAAGATAGGTGCATGGTTTGTGCTAAACGTACCATAGGCTCAGAAATCATTTTGGACATACTCGATGATACCACTAGGTGATGAGGCTTAAGTGGAGGCTCGTTTCGGTCCATTTGGAGATAGTGCTATTGTTGTCGCAAGATAGGTGCACAGTTTGCATCGAACGTATCATAGGCTCAAAAATCATTTTGGATGCACCCGATGGAACTCCTAGGTGACGTTGGTCATGTGGAATCTCGCTCCATTTGGAGATAGTGCTAATCTTGACGCAAGATAGCTGCACGGTTTGCGTCGAACGTGCCATAGGTTCAGAAATCATTTGGACGCACCCAATGGAACACCTAGGTGACATGGGTCAAGTGGAATCTCACTTCTTTCCATTTGGAGACAGTGTAAGTGTCGGTGTAAGAAAGGTGCACATTTTGCGCCAAAATTACCATCGGCTCAGAAATCGCTTTGGACGCACCCGATGGTACTACTAGGTGACGAGGCTCAAGTGAAAGCTCGCCCCACTTGGAGATAGTGCTAATCTTGACGCAAGATAGTTGCACGGTTTGTGTCGAACGTACCATAGGCTCAGAAATCATTTTGGACACACCCGATGGAACTCCAAGGTGACTTGGGTGATGTGGACTCTCGCTTCTTTTCGTTTGGCGACAGTGTTACTATCGGTGCCAGATTGCTGCATGGTTTGTGCTAGACGTACCATAGGCTCAAAAATCATTTTGGACGCACCCGATCGTACCCTAGGTGACGAGGCTCAAGTGAAAGCTCGCTCCGTTTGGAGATAGTGCTAATCTTGATGCAAGATAGGTGCATGGTTTGCGTCGAACGTACCATAGGCACATAAATCATTTTGGATGCACCTGATGGAACTCCTAAGTGACGTGGGTCATGTGGAGTCTCACTTCTTTCCATTTTGAGATAGTGTTAGTGTCAGTGCAAGATAGGTGCATGGTTTGTGCTCGATGTACCATAGGCTTAGAAATCATTTTGGATGCACTCGATGGTACCACTAGGTGATGGGGCTCAAGTGGAATCTCATTTCGGTCCATTTGGAGATAGTGCTAATGTTGTCGCAAGATAGGTGCATAGTTTGCATCGAACGTATCATACGCTCGAAAATCATTTTGGACGCATCTAATGGAACTCCTAGGTGACATGGGTCATGTGGAATCTCACTTCTTTCCATTTGGAGACACTGTAAGTGTCGGTGCAAGCTAGGTGCACATTTTGCTCCAAACATACCATGGGCTCAGAAATCACTTTGGACGCACCCAATGGTACTCCTAGGTGATGAGGCTCAAGTGAAAGCTCGCCCCATTTGGAGATAGTTGTAATCTTGACGCAAGATAGTTGCACGGTTTGCGTTGAACGTATCATGGGCTCAGAAATCATTTTGGACACATCCGATGGAACTCCTAGGTGACTTGGGTCATGTGGAATCTCGCTTCTTTCTGTTTGGAGACAGTGTTAGTGTCAGTGCAAGATTGGTGCATGGTTTGCGGTAGACATACCATAGGCTCAGAAATCATTTTGGACGCACTCGATGGTGGCACTAGGTGATGAGGCTTAAGTGGAAGCTCGTTTTGGTCCGTTTGGAGATAGTGCTAATGTTGTCGCAAGATAGGAGCATAGTTTGCATCGAACGTATCATTGGCTCGAAAATCTTTTTGGACGCACCCGATGGAACTCCTAGGTGACGTTTGTGATGTGGAATCTCGCTCCATTTGGAGTTAGTGCTAAACTTGACACAAGATAGCTGCATGGTTTGCGTCGAACATGCCATAGGCTCGGAAATTGTTTGGACACACCCAATGGAACACCTAGGTGACATGGGTCATGTGGAATCTCACTTCTTTCCATTTGGAGATAGTGTAATTGTCGGTGCAAGATAGGTGCACATTTTACGCCAAACATATGATCGGCTCAGAAATCTCTTTGGACGCACCTGATGGTACTCCTAGGTGACGAGGCTCAAGTGAAAGCTCGTCCCATTTGGAGATAATGCTAATCTTGATGCAAGATAGTTGCACGGTTTGTGTTGAACGTACCATAGGCTCGGTGTGGAGTCTCACTTCTTTCTGTTTTGAGATAGTGTTAGTGTCGGTGTAAGATAGGTGCATGGTTTCTGCTAGATGTACCATAGGCTCATAAATCATTTTGGATGCACTTGATGGTACCACTAGGTGATGAGGCTCAAGTGGAATCTCGTTTTGGTCTGTTTAGAGATAGTGTTAATGTTGTCGCAAGATAGGTGCATAGTTTGCATCGAACGTATCATAGGCTCCAAAATCATTTTGGACACACCTGATGGAACTCCTAGGTGACGTTGGTCGTGGAATCTCGCTCCATTTAGAGATAGTGCTAATCTTGACGCAAGATAGTTGCACGGTTTGCGTCGAACGTGCCATAGGCTTGGAAATCATTTGGACGCACCCAATGAAACTCCTAGGTGACATGGGACAAGTGGAATCTCACTTCTTTCCATTTGGAGACAGTGTAAGTGTCGGAGTAAGAAAGGTGCACATTTTGCGCCAAAATTACCATCGGCTCAGAAATCGCTTTGGACAAACCCGATGGTACTACTAGGTGACGAGGCTCAAGTGAAAGCTAGCCCCATTTGAAGATAGTGCTAATCATGACGCAAGATAGTTGCATGGTTTGTGTCGAACGTACCATAGCCTCGGAAATCATTTCAGACACTCGATGGAACTCCTAGGTGACTTGGGTCATGTGGAATCTCGCTTCTTTTCATTTGGAGATAGTGTTCGTTTGGAGATAGTGTTAGTGTCGGTGCAAGATTGGTGCATGGTTTGCGCTAGACGTATGATAGGCTTAGAATTCATTTTGGACACACCCGATCGTACCCTAGGTGATGAGGCTCAAGTGAAAGCTCGCTCCATTTGGAGATAGTGCTAATCTTGATGCAAGATAGGTGAATGGTTTGCGTCGAATGTACCATAGGCTCATAAATCATTTTGGACGCACCTGATGGAACTCCTAGGTGACGTGGGTCATGTGGAGTCTCACTTCTTTCTATTTTGAGATAGTGTTAGTGTTGGTGCAAGATAGGTGCATGGTTTGCGCTAGACGTACCATAGGCTTAGAAATCGTTTTGGACGCACTCGATGGTACCACTAGGTGATGAGGCTCAGGTGGAAGCTCATTTCAGTCCATTTGGAGATAGTGCTAATGTTGTCGCAAGATAGGTCCATAGTTTGCGTCGAACGTATCATAGGCTCGAAAATCATTTTGGACGCACCAGATGGAACTCCTAGGTGATGTTGGTCATGTGGAATCTCACTCCATTGGGAGATAGTTCTAATCTTGATGCAAGATAGCTGCACGGTTTGCGTCGAACATGCCATAGGCTCGGAAATTGTTTGGACACACCCAATGGAACACCTAGGTGACATGGGTCATGTGGAATCTCACTTCTTTCCATTTGGAGATAGTGTAATTGTCGGTGCAAGATAGGTGCACATTTTACGCCAAACATATGATCGGCTCAGAAATCTCTTTGGACGCACCTGATGGTACTCCTAGGTGACGAGGCTCAAGTGAAAGCTCGTCCCATTTGGAGATAATGCTAATCTTGATGCAAGATAGTTGCACGGTTTGTGTTGAACGTACCATAGGCTCGGTGTGGAGTCTCACTTCTTTCTGTTTTGAGATAGTGTTAGTGTCGGTGTAAGATAGGTGCATGGTTTCTGCTAGATGTACCATAGGCTCATAAATCATTTTGGATGCACTTGATGGTACCACTAGGTGATGAGGCTCAAGTGGAATCTCGTTTTGGTCTGTTTAGAGATAGTGTTAATGTTGTCGCAAGATAGGTGCATAGTTTGCATCGAACGTATCATAGGCTCCAAAATCATTTTGGACACACCTGATGGAACTCCTAGGTGACGTTGGTCGTGGAATCTCGCTCCATTTAGAGATAGTGCTAATCTTGACGCAAGATAGTTGCACGGTTTGCGTCGAACGTGCCATAGGCTTGGAAATCATTTGGACGCACCCAATGAAACTCCTAGGTGACATGGGACAAGTGGAATCTCACTTCTTTCCATTTGGAGACAGTGTAAGTGTCGGAGTAAGAAAGGTGCACATTTTGCGCCAAAATTACCATCGGCTCAGAAATCGCTTTGGACAAACCCGATGGTACTACTAGGTGACGAGGCTCAAGTGAAAGCTAGCCCCATTTGAAGATAGTGCTAATCATGACGCAAGATAGTTGCATGGTTTGTGTCGAACGTACCATAGCCTCGGAAATCATTTCAGACACACCCGATGGAACTCCTAGGTGACTTGGGTCATGTGGAATCTCGCTTCTTTTCATTTGGAGATAGTGTTCGTTTGGAGATAGTGTTAGTGTCGGTGCAAGATTGGTGCATGGTTTGCGCTAGACGTATGATAGGCTTAGAATTCATTTTGGACACACCCGATCGTACCCTAGGTGATGAGGCTCAAGTGAAAGCTCGCTCCATTTGGAGATAGTGCTAATCTTGATGCAAGATAGGTGAATGGTTTGCGTCGAATGTACCATAGGCTCATAAATCATTTTGGACGCACCTGATGGAACTCCTAGGTGACGTGGGTCATGTGGAGTCTCACTTCTTTCTATTTTGAGATAGTGTTAGTGTTGGTGCAAGATAGGTGCATGGTTTGCGCTAGACGTACCATAGGCTTAGAAATCGTTTTGGACGCACTCGATGGTACCACTAGGTGATGAGGCTCAAGTGGAAGCTCATTTCAGTCCATTTGGAGATAGTGCTAATGTTGTCGCAAGATAGGTCCATAGTTTGCGTCGAACGTATCATAGGCTCGAAAATCATTTTGGACGCACCAGATGGAACTCCTAGGTGATGTTGGTCATGTGGAATCTCACTCCATTGGGAGATAGTTCTAATCTTGATGCAAGATAGCTGCACGGTTTGCGTCGAACATGCCATAGGCTCGGAAATTGTTTGGACACACCCAATGGAACTCCTAGGTGACTTGGGTCATGTGGAATCTCGCTTCTTTCTGTTTGGAGACAGTGTTAGTGTCAGTGCAAGATTGGTGCATGGTTTGCGGTAGACATACCATAGGCTCAGAAATCATTTTGGACGCACTCGATGGTGCCACTAGGTGATGAGGCTTAAGTGGAAGCTCGTTTTGGTCCGTTTGGAGATAGTGCTAATGTTGTCGCAAGATAGGAGCATAGTTTGCATCGAACGTATCATTGGCTCGAAAATCTTTTTGGACGCACCCGATGGAACTCCTAGGTGACGTTTGTGATGTGGAATCTCGCTCCATTTGGAGTTAGTGCTAAACTTGACGCAAGATAGCTGCATGGTTTGCGTCGAACATGCCATAGGCTCGGAAATTGTTTGGACACACCCAATGGAACACCTAGGTGACATGGGTCATGTGGAATCTCACTTCTTTCCATTTGGAGATAGTGTAATTGTCGGTGCAAGATAGGTGCACATTTTACGCCAAACATATGATCGGCTCAGAAATCTCTTTGGACGCACCTGATGGTACTCCTAGGTGACGAGGCTCAAGTGAAAGCTCGTCCCATTTGGAGATAATGCTAATCTTGATGCAAGATAGTTGCACGGTTTGTGTTGAACGTACCATAGGCTCGGTGTGGAGTCTCACTTCTTTCTGTTTTGAGATAGTGTTAGTGTCGGTGTAAGATAGGTGCATGGTTTCTGCTAGATGTACCATAGGCTCATAAATCATTTTGGATGCACTTGATGGTACCACTAGGTGATGAGGCTCAAGTGGAATCTCGTTTTGGTCTGTTTAGAGATAGTGTTAATGTTGTCGCAAGATAGGTGCATAGTTTGCATCGAACGTATCATAGGCTCCAAAATCATTTTGGACACACCTGATGGAACTCCTAGGTGACGTTGGTCGTGGAATCTCGCTCCATTTAGAGATAGTGCTAATCTTGACGCAAGATAGTTGCACGGTTTGCGTCGAACGTGCCATAGGCTTGGAAATCATTTGGACGCACCCAATGAAACTCCTAGGTGACATGGGACAAGTGGAATCTCACTTCTTTCCATTTGGAGACAGTGTAAGTGTCGGAGTAAGAAAGGTGCACATTTTGCGCCAAAATTACCATCGGCTCAGAAATCGCTTTGGACAAACCCGATGGTACTACTAGGTGACGAGGCTCAAGTGAAAGCTAGCCCCATTTGAAGATAGTGCTAATCATGACGCAAGATAGTTGCATGGTTTGTGTCGAACGTACCATAGCCTCGGAAATCATTTCAGACACACCCGATGGAACTCCTAGGTGACTTGGGTCATGTGGAATCTCGCTTCTTTTCGTTTGGAGATAGTGTTCGTTTGGAGATAGTGTTAGTGTCGGTGCAAGATTGGTGCATGGTTTGCGCTAGACGTATGATAGGCTTAGAATTCATTTTGGACACACCCGATCGTACCCTAGGTGATGAGGCTCAAGTGAAAGCTCGCTCCATTTGGAGATAGTGCTAATCTTGATGCAAGATAGGTGAATGGTTTGCGTCGAATGTACCATAGGCTCATAAATCATTTTGGACGCACCTGATGGAACTCCTAGGTGACGTGGGTCATGTGGAGTCTCACTTCTTTCTATTTTGAGATAGTGTTAGTGTTGGTGCAAGATAGGTGCATGGTTTGCGCTAGACGTACCATAGGCTTAGAAATCGTTTTGGACGCACTCGATGGTACCACTAGGTGATGAGGCTCAAGTGGAAGCTCATTTCAGTCCATTTGGAGATAGTGCTAATGTTGTCGCAAGATAGGTCCATAGTTTGCGTCGAACGTATCATAGGCTCGAAAATCATTTTGGACGCACCAGATGGAACTCCTAGGTGATGTTGGTCATGTGGAATCTCACTCCATTGGGAGATAGTTCTAATCTTGATGCAAGATAGCTGCACGGTTTGCGTCGAACATGCCATAGGCTCGGAAATTGTTTGGACACACCCAATGGAACACCTAGGTGACATGGGTCATGTGGAATCTCACTTCTTTCCATTTGGAGATAGTGTAATTGTCGGTGCAAGATAGGTGCACATTTTACGCCAAACATATGATCGGCTCAGAAATCTCTTTGGACGCACCTGATGGTACTCCTAGGTGACGAGGCTCAAGTGAAAGCTCGTCCCATTTGGAGATAATGCTAATCTTGATGCAAGATAGTTGCACGGTTTGTGTTGAACGTACCATAGGTTCAAAAATCATTTTGGACACACCCGATGGAACTCCTAGGTGACTTGGGTCATGTGGAATCTCGCTTCTTTCCATTTGGAGACAGTGTTAGTGTTGGTGCAAGATTGGTGCATGGTTTGTGCTAGAGGTACCATAGGCTGAAAAATCATTTTGGACGCACCCGATTATACCCTAGGTGACGAGGCTCTAGTGAAAGCTCGCTCCGTTTGGAGATAGTGCTAATCTTGATGCAAGATAGGTGCATGGTTTGCGTCGAACGTACCATAGGCTCATAAATCATTTTGGATGCACCTGATGGAACTCCAAGGTGACATGGGTCATGTGGAGTCTCACTTCTTTCCATTTTGAGACAGTGCTTGTGTCGGTGCAAGATAGGTGCATGGTTTGTGCTAAACGTACCATAGGCTCAGAAATCATTTTGGACATACTCGATGATACCACTAGGTGATGAGGCTTAAGTGGAGGCTCGTTTCGGTCCATTTGGAGATAGTGCTATTGTTGTCGCAAGATAGGTGCATAGTTTGCGTCAAACGTATCATAGGCTCGAAAATCATTTTGGATGCACCCGATGGAACTCCTAGGTGACGTTGGTCATGTGGAATCTCGCTCCATTTGGAGATAGTGCTAATCTTGATGCAAGATAGCTGCACGGTTTGCGTCGAACGTGCCGTAGGCTCAGAAATCGTTTGGACGCACCCAATGGAACTCTTAGGTGACATGGGTCAAGTGGAATCTCACTTATTTCCATTTGGAGATGGTGTAAGTGTCAGTGTAAGAAAGGTGCACATTTTGCGCCAAAATTACCATCGGCTCATAAACCGCTTCGGACGCACCCGATGGTACCACTAGGTGATGAGGCTCAAGTGAAAGCTCACCCCATTTGAAGATAATGCTAATCTTGAAGCAAAATAGTTGCACGGTTTGTGTCAAACGTACCATAGGCTTAGAAATCATTTTGGACACACCCGATGGAACTCCTAGGTGACTTGGGTCATGAGGAATCTCGCTTCTTTCCATTTGGAGACAGTGTTAGTGTCGGTGGAAGATTGGTGCATGGTTTGTGCCAGACGTACCATAGGCTCAAAAATTGTTTTGGACACACCCGATCATACCCTAGGTGACGAGGCTCAAGTGAAAGCTCGCTCTGTTTGGAGATAGTGCTAATCTTGACGCAAGATAGGTGCATGGTTTGCGTCAAACGTATCATGGGCTCATAAATCATTTTGGATGCACCAGATGGAACTCCAAGGTGACATGGGTCATGTGGAGTCTCACTTCTTTCCATTTTGAGATAGTGCTTGTGTCGGTGCAAGATAGGTGCATGGTTTGTGCTAAACGTACCATAGGCTCATAAATCATTTTGGACGTACTCGATGATACCACTAGGTGATGAGGCTTAAGTGGAGGCTCATTTCGGTCCATTTGGAGATAATGCTATTGTTGTCACAAGATAGGTGCATAGTTTGCATCGAACGTATCATAGGCTCAAAATCATTTTGGACGCACCCGATGGAACTCCTAGGTGACGTTGGTCCTGTGGAATCTCACTCCATTTGGAAAAAGTGCTAATCTTGATGCAAGATAGCTGCACGGTTTGCGTCGAACGTGCCGTAGGCTAGGAAATCGTTTGGACGCACCCAATGGAACTCCTAGGTGACATGGGTCAAGCGGAATCTCATTTCTTTCTGTTTGGAGATGGTGTAAGTGTCGGTGTAAGAAAGGTGCACATTTTGTGCCAAAATTACCATCGGCTCATAAACTGCTTTGGATGCACCCGATGGTACCACTAGGTGACGAGGCTCAAGTGAAAGCTCACCCCATTTGAAGATAATGCTAATCTTGATGCAAGATAGTTGCACGGTTTGTGTCAAACGTACCATAGGCTCAGAAATCATTTTGGACACACCCGATGGAACTCCTAGGTGACTTGGGTCATGTGGAATCTCGCTTCTTTCCATTTGGAGATAGTGTTAGTGTCGGTGCAAGATTGGTGCATGGTTTGTGCTAGATGTACCATAGGCTCAAAAATTGTTTTGGACGCACCCGATCATACCCTAGGTGACGAGGCTCAAGTGAAAGCTCGCTCTATTTGGAGATAGTGCTAATCTTGACGCAAGATAGGTGCATGGTTTGCGTCGAACGTACCATAGGCTCATAAATCATTTTGGATGCACCTGATGGAACTCCAAGGTGACATGGGTCATGTGGAGTCTCACTTCTTTCCGTTTTGAGATAGTGCTTGTGTCGGTGCAAGATAGGTGCATGGTTTGTGCTAAACGTACCATAGGCTCAGAAATCATTTTGGACGTACTCGATGATACCACTAGGTGATGAGGCTTAAGTGGAGGCTTGTTTTGGCCCATTTGGAGATAGTGCTATTGTTGTCACAAGATAGGTGCATAGTTTGCGTCGAACGTATCATAGGCTCAAAAATCGTTTTGGACGCACCCGATGGAACTCCTAGGTGACGTTGGTCATGTGGAATCTCGCTCCATTTGGAAAAAGTGCTAATCTTGATGCAAGATAGCTGCACGGTTTGCGTCGAACGTGCCGTAGGCTCAGAAATTGTTTGGACGCACCCAATGGAACTCCTAGGTGACATGGGTCAAGCGGAATCTCACTTCTTTCCGTTTGGAGACGGTGTAAGTGTCGGTGTAATAAAGGTGCACATTTTGCACCAAAATTACCATCGGCTCATAAACCGCTTTGGATGCACCTGATGGTACCACTAGGTGATGAGGCTCAAGTGAAAGCTCACACCATTTGAAGATAATGCTAATCTTGATGCAAGATAGTTGCATAGTTTGTGTCGAATGTACCATAGGCTCGGAAATCATTTTGGACACACCCGATGGAACTCCTAGGTGACTGGGGTCATGTGGAATCTCGCTTCTTTTCATTTGGAGACAGTGTTAGCATCGGTGCAAGATTGGTTTATGGTTTGCGCTAGACGTACCATAGGCTTAGAAATCATTTTGGACGCACCCGATCGTACCCTAGGTGATGAGGCTCAAGTGAAACTTGCTCCGTTTGGAGATAGTGCTAATCTTGACGCAAGATAGGTGCATGGTTTGCATCGATTGTACCATAGGCACATAAATCATTTTGGACGCACCTGATGGAACTCCTAGGTGACATGGGTCATGTGGAGTCTCACTTCTTTCCATTTTGAGACAGTGTTAGTGTCAGTGCAAGATAGGTGCATGGTTTGCGCTAGACATACCATAGGCTCAGAAATCATTTTGGACGCACTCAATGGTACCACTAGGTGATGAGGCTCAAGTGGAAGCTCGTTCGGTCTATTTGGAGATAGTGCTAATGTTGTCGAAACATAGGTGCACAGTTTGCGTTGAACGTATCATGGGCTCAAAAATCATTTTGGACGCACCCGATGGAACTCCTAGGTGACGTTGGTCATGTGGAATCTTGCTCCATTTGGAGATAGTGCTAATCTTGACGCAAGATAGCTGCACGGTTTGTGTCGAACGTGCCGTAGGCTTGGAAATTGTTTGGACACACCCAATGAAACTCCTAGGTGACATGGGTCAAGTGGAATCTCACTTCTTTCCATTTGGAGACAGTGTAAGTGTCGGTGTAAGAAAGGTGCACATTTTGCGCCAAACGTACCATTGGCTCATAAATCGCTTTGGACGCACCCGATGGTACTCCTAGGTGACGAGGCTCAAATGAAAGCTCGCCCCATTTGGACATAGTGCTAATCTTGATGCAAGATAGTTGCACGGTTTGTGTCGAACGTACCATAGGCTCAGAAATCATTTTGGACACACCCGATGGAACTCCTAGGTGACTTGGGTGATGTGGAATCTCGCTTCTTTCTGTTTGAAGACAGTGTTAGTGTCGGTGCAAGATTGGTGTATGGTTTGTGCTAGACATACCATAGGCTCAAAAATCATTGTGGACGCACCCGATCATACCCTAGGTGACAAGGCTCAAGTGAAAGCTCGCTCCGTTTGGAGATAGTGCTAATCTTGACGCAAGATAGGTGCATGGTTTGCGTTGAACGTACCATAGGCTCATAAATCATTTTGGACGCACCTGATGGAACTCCTAGGTGACATGGGTCATGTGGAGTCTCACTTCTTTCCGTTTTGAGACAGTGCTAGTGTCGGTGCAAGATAGGTGCATGGTTTGTGCTAGACATACCATAAGCTCAGAAATCATTTTGGATGTACTCGATGATACCACTAGGTGATGAGGCTTGAGTGGAAGCTCGTTTCGGTCCATTTGGAGATAGTGCTAATGTTGTCGCAAGATAGGTGCACACTTTGCATCGAATGTATCATAGGCTCAAAAATTGTTTTGGACACACCCGATGGAACTCCTAGGCGATGTTGGTCATGTGGAATCTCGCTCCATTTGGACATAGTGCTAATCTTGACACAAGATAGCTGCACGGTTTGCGTCGAATGTGCCATAGGCTCAGAAATCATTTGGACGAACCCAATGAAACTCCTAGGTGACATGGGTCAAGTGGAATCTCACTTCTTTCCGTTTGGAGACAGTGTAAGTGTCGGTGTAAGAAAGGTGCACATTTTGCGCCAAAATTACCATCAGCTCATAAATCGCTTTGGACGCACCCGATGGTACTACTAGGTGATGAGGCTCAAGTGAAAGCTCACCCCATTTGAAGATAGTGCTAATCTTGATGCAAGATAGTTGCATAATTTGTGTCATACATACCATAGGCTTGGAAATCATTTTGGACACACCTGATGGAACTCCTAGGTGACTTGGGTCATGTGGAATCTCACTTCTTTTCGTTTGGAGACAGTGTTAGTGTCGGTGCAAGATTGGTGCATGGTTTGCGCTAGACGTACTATAGGCTCAGAAATCATTTTGGACGCACCCGATTGTACCCTAGGTGATGAGGCTCAAGTGAAAGCTCGCTCTGTTTGGAGATAGTGCTAATCTTGACGCAAGATAGGTGCATGGATTGTGTCGAATGTACCATAGGCACATAAATCATTTTGGACGCACCTGATGGAACTCCTAGGTGACATGGGTCATGTGGAGTCTCACTTCTTTCTGTTTTGAGATAGTGTTAGTGTTGGTGCAAGATAGGTGCATGGTTTGCGCTAGACGTACCATAGGCTCAGAAATCATTTTGGACGTACTCAATGGTACCACTAGGTGATGAGGCTCAAGTGGAAGCTCATTTCGGTCCATTTGGAGATAGTGCCAATGTTGTCAAAAGATAGGTGCATAGTTTGTGTTGAACGTATCATGGGCTTGAAAATCATTTTGAACGCTCCCGATGGAACTCCTAGGTGACGTTGGTCATGTGGAATCTCGCTCCATTTGGAGATAGTGCTAATCTTGATGCAAGATAGCTGCACAATTTGCGTCGAACGTGCCATAGGCTCGGAAATCATTTGGACGCACCCAATGAAACTCCTAGGGGACATGGGTCAAGTGGAATCTCACTACTTTCCATTTGGAGATAGTGTAAGTGTCGGTGTAAGAAAGGTACACATTTTGCGCCAAACGTACCTTTGGCTCATAAATCACTTTGGACGCACCCGATGTTACTCCTAGGTGATGAGGCTCAAGTGAAAGCTCACCCCATTTGGAGATAGTGCTAATCTTGATGCAAGATAGTTGCGTGGTTTGTGTCGAACGTACCATAGGCTCGGAAATCATTTTGGACACACCCAATGGAACTCCTAGGTGACTTGGGTCATGTGGAATCTCGCTTCTTTCCATTTGGAGACAGTGTTAGTGTCGGTGCAAGATTGATGCATGGTTTGTGCTAGACGCACCATAGGCTCAAAATTCATTTTGGACGCACCCGATCATACCCTAGGTGACGAGGCTCAAGTGAAAGCTCGCTCCATTTGGAGATGGTGCTAATCTTGATGCAAGATAGGTGCATGGTTTGCGTTGAACGTACCATATGCTCATAAATCATTTTGGACACACCTAATGGAACTCCTAGGTGACGTGGGTAATGTGGAGTCTCACTTCTTTCCGTTTTGAGACAGTGTCAGTGTTGGTGCAAGATAGGTGCACGATTTGTGCTAGACGTACCATAGGCTCAGAAATCATCTTGGACGTACTCGATGGTACCACTAGGTGATGAGGCTCAAGTGGAAGCTCGTTTCGGTCCATTTGGAGATAGTGCTAATGTTGTCGCAAGATAGGTGCACAGTTTGCGTCGAACGTATCATAGGCTCAAAAATCATTTTGGACGCACCCGATGGAACTCCTTGGTGACGTTGGTCATGTGGAATCTCGCTCCATTTAGAGATAGTGCTAATCTTGACGCAAGATAGCTGCACGGTTTGCGTCGAACGTGCCATAAGCTCAGAAATTGTTTGGACGCACCCAATGGAACTCCTAGGTGACATGGGTCAAGTGGAATCTCACTTGTTTCCATTTGGAGACAGTGTAAGTGTCGGTGTCAGAAAGGTGCACATTTTGCACCAAAATTACCATCGGCTCAGAAATCGCTTTGGACGCACCCGATGGTACTACTAGGTGATGAGGCTCAAGTGAAAGCTGGCCCCATTCGGAGATAGTGCTAATCTTGACGCAAGATAGTTGCACGGTTTGTGTCGAACGTACCATAGGCTCGGAAATCATTTCGGACACACCCGATGGAACTCCAAGGTGACTTGTGTCATGTGGAATCTCGCTTCTTTTCGTTTAGAGATAGTGTTAGTGTTGGTGCATGATAGGTGCATGGTTTGCGCTAGACGTACCACAGGCTCAGAAATCGTTTTGGACGCACTCGTTGGTACAACTAGGTGATGAGGCTCAACTGGAAGCTCGTTTCAGTCCATTTGGAGATAGTGCTAATGTTGTCGAAAGATAGGTGCACAGTTTGCGTTGAACATATCATGGGCTCGAAATCATTTTGGACGCACAAGATCGAACTCCTAGGTGACGTTGGTCATGTGGAATCTCGCTCCATTTGGAGACAGTGCTAATCTTGACGCAAGATAGCTGCACGGTTTGCGTCGAATGTGCCATAGGCTTGGAAATCATTTGGACGCACCCAATGAAACTCCTAGGTGACATGGGTCAAGTGGAATCTCACTTCTTTCCGTTTGGAGATAGTGTAAGTGTTGGTGTAAGATAGGTGCATATTTTGCACCAAACGTACCATCGGCTCATAAATCGCTCTGGACGCACCCGATGGTACTCCTAGGTGACGAGGCTCAAGTGAAAGCTCACCCCATTTGAAGATAGTGCTAATCTTGAAGCAAGATAGTTGCACGGTTTGTGTTGAACGTACCATAGGCTCGGAAATCATTTTGGACACACCCGATGGAACTCCTAGGTGATTCAGGTCATGTGGAATCTCGCTTCTTTCCGTTTGGAGACAGTGTTAGTGTCGGTGCAAGATTGGTGCATGGTTTGTGCTAGACATACCATAGGCTCAAAAATCATTTTGGACGCACCCGATCATACCCTAGGTGACAAGGCTCAAGTGAAAGCTCGCTCCGTTTGGAGATAGTGCTAATC
Source organism: Miscanthus floridulus (assembly GCF_019320115.1). Lineage (NCBI taxonomy): Eukaryota > Viridiplantae > Streptophyta > Magnoliopsida > Poales > Poaceae > Miscanthus > Miscanthus floridulus. The sequence continues at coordinate 62,124,856 of NC_089598.1, read as the reverse complement.
TTGATGCAAGATAGGTGCATGGTTTGTGTTGAACGTACCATAGGCTCATAAATCATTTTGGACACACCTAATGGAACTCCTAGGTGACGTGGGTAATGTGGAGTCTCACTTCTTTCCATTTTGAGATAGTGTCAGTGTCGGTGCAAGATAGGTGCATGGTTTGTGCTAGACGTACCATAGGCTCAGAAATCATTTTGGACGTACTCGATGGTACCACTAGGTGATGAGGCTCAAGTGGAAGCTCATTTCGGTCCGTTTGGAGATAGTGCCAATGTTGTCAAAAGATAGGTGCACAGTTTGTGTTGAACGTATCATGGGCTCGAAAATCATTTTGAACGCACCCGATGGAACTCCTAGGTGACGTTGGTCATGTGGAATCTCGCTCCATTTGGAGATAGTGCTAATCTTGATGCAAGATAGCTGCACAATTTGCGTCGAACGTGCCATAGGCTCAGAAATCATTTGGACGCACCCAATGAAACTCCTAGGTGACATGGGTCAAGTGGAATCTCACTACTTTCCATTTGGAGATAGTGTAAGTGTCGGTGTAAGAAAGGTACACATTTTGCGCCAAACGTACCTCTGGCTCATAAATCACTTTGGACGCACCCGATGTTACTCCTAGGTGATGAGGCTCAAGTGAAAGCTCACCCCATTTGGAGATAGTGCTAATCTTGATGCGAGATAGTTGCGTGGTTTGTGTCGAACATACCATAGGCTCAGAAATCATTTTGGACACACCCAATGGAACTCCTAGGTGACTTGGGTCATGTGGAATCTCGCTTCTTTCCATTTGGAGACAGTGTTAGTGTCGGTGCAAGATTGATGCATGGTTTGTGCTAGATGCACCATAGGCTCAAAATTCATTTTGGACGCACCCGATCATACCCTAGGTGACGAGGCTCAAGTGAAAGCTCGCTCCATTTGGAGATGGTGCTAATCTTGATGCAAGATAGGTGCATGGTTTGCGTTGAACGTACCATATGCTCATAAATCATTTTGGACACACCTAATGGAACTCCTAGGTGACGTGGGTAATGTGGAGTCTCACTTCTTTCCGTTTTGAGACAGTGTCAGTGTTGGTGCAAGATAGGTGCACGATTTGTGCTAGACGTACCATAGGCTCAGAAATCATCTTGGACGTACTCGATGGTACCACTAGGTGATGAGGCTCAAGTGGAAGCTCGTTTCGGTCCATTTGGAAATAGTGCTAATGTTGTCGCAAGATAGGTGCACAGTTTGCGTCGAACGTATCATAGGCTCAAAAATCATTTTGGACGCACCCGATGGAACTCCTTGGTGACGTTGGTCATGTGGAATCTCGCTCCATTTAGAGATAGTGCTAATCTTGACGCAAGATAGCTGCACGGTTTGCGTCGAACGTGCCATAAGCTCAGAAATTGTTTGGACGCACCCAATGGAACTCCTAGGTGACATGGGTCAAGTGGAATCTCACTTCTTTCCGTTTGGAGACAGTGTAAGTGTCGGTGTAAGAAAGGTGCACATTTTGCGCCAAAATTACCATCGGCTCAGAAATCGCTTTGGACACACCCGATGGTACTACTAGGTGATGAGGCTCAAGTGAAAGCTGGCCCCATTTGGAGATAGTGCTAATCTTGACGCAAGATAGTTGCATGGTTTATGTCGAATGTACCATAGGCTCGGAAATTATTTCGGACACACCGGATGGAACTCCTAGGTGACTTGTGTCATGTGGAATCTCGCTTCTTTTCATTTGGAGACAGTGTTAGTGTCGGTGCAAGATAGGTGCATGGTTTGCGCTAGACGTACCACAGGCTCAGAAATCATTTTGGACGCAATTGTTGGTACCACCAGGTGATGAGGCTCAAGTGGAAGCTCGTTTTGGTCCATTTGGAGATAGTGCTAATGTTGTCGAAAGATAGGTGCATAGTTTGCGTCGAACGTATCATGGGCTCGAAATCATTTTGGACGCACAAGATCGAACTCCTAGGTGACATTGGTCATGAGGAATCTCGCTCCATTTGGAGATAGTGCTAATCTTGACGCAAGATAGCTGCACAGTTTGCGTTGAACGTGCCATAGGCTCGGAAATCATTTGGATGCACCCAATGAAACTCCTAGGTGACATGGGTCAAGTGGAATCTCACTTCTTTTCGTTTGGAGATAGTGTAAGTGTCGGTGTAAGAAAGGTGCACATTTTGCGCCAAACGTACCATCGGCTCATAAATCACTTTGGTCACACCCGATGGTACTCCTAGGTGACGAGGCTCAAGTGAAAGCTCACCCCATTTGGAGATAGTGCTAATCTTGAAGCAAGATAGTTGCACGGTTTGTGTTGAACGTACCATAGGCTCAGAAATCATTTTGGACACACCCGATGGAACTCCTAGGTGACTTGGGTCATGTGGAATCTCACTTCTTTCCGTTTGGAGACAGTGTTAGTGTCGGTGCAAGATTGGTGTATGGTTTGCGCTGGACGTACCGTAGGCTCAGAAATCATTTTGGACGCACCCGATCATACCCTAGGAGATGAGGCTCAAGTGAAAGCTCACTCCATTTGGAGATAGTGCTAATCTTGACGCAAGATAGGTGCATGGTTTGTGTCGAATGTACCATAGGCTCATAAATCATTTTGGACGCACCTGATGGAACTCCTAGGTGAGGTGGGTCATGTGGAGTCTCACTTCTTTCTATTTTGAGACAGTGTTAGTGTCGGTGCAAGATAGGTGCATGGTTTGCGCTAGATGTACCATTGGCTCAGAAATCATTTTGGACGCACTCGATGGTACCACTAGGTGATGAGGGTCAAGTGGAAGCTCGTTTTGGTCTGTTTGGAGATAGTGCTAATATTGTCGCAAGATAGGTGCATAGTTTGCGTCGAATGCATCATAGGCTCGAAAATTGTTTTGGACGCACCCGATGGAACTCCTAGGTGGTGTTGGTCATGTGGAATCTCGCTCCATTGGGAGATAGTGCTAATCATGATGCAAGATAGCTGCACGGTTTAAGTCGAACGTGCCATAGGCTCAAAAATCATTTGGACGCACCCAATGGAACTCCTAGATGACATGGGTCATGTGGAATCTCACTTCTTTCTATTTGTAGATAGTGTAAGTGTCGGTGTAAGAAAGGTGCACATTTTGCGCCAAACGTACCATCGGCTCAGAAATCGCTTTGGATGCACCTGATGGGACTCCTTGGTGATGAGGCTCAAGTGAAAGCTCACCCCAATTGGAGATAGTGCTAATCTTGATGCAAGATAGTTGCACGGTTTGTGTCGAACGTACCATAGGCTTGGAAATCTTTTTAGACACACCCGATGGAACTCCTAGGTGACTTGGGTCATGTGGAATCTCGCTTCTTTCCATTCGGAGATAGTGTTAGTGTTGGTGCAAGATTGGTGCATGGTTTGAGCTAGACATACCATAGGCTCAGAAATCATTTTGGACGCACCCGATCATACCCTAGGTGACGAGGCTCAAGTGAAAGCTCACTCTGTTTGGAGATAGTGCTAACCTTGACGCAAGATAGGTGCATGGTTTGCGTCGAACGTACCATAGGCATATAAATCATTTTGGACGCACCAGATGGAACTCCTAGATGACGTGGGTCATGTGGAGTCTCACTTCTTTCTGTTTTGAGACAGTGTTAGTGTCGGTGCAAGATAGGTGCTTGGTTTGTGCTAGACGTACCATAGGCTCAGAAATCATTTTAGACGTACTCGATGATACCACTAGGTGATGAGGCTCAAGTGGAAGCCCGTTTCGGTCCATTTGGAGATAGTGCTAATGTTGTCACAAGATAGGTGCACAGTTTGCATCAAACGTATCATAGGCTCAAAAATTGTTTTGGATGCACCCAATGGAACTCCTAGGTGACGTTGGTCATGTGGAATCTCGCTCCATTTGGAGATAGTGCTAATCTTGACACAAGATAGCTGCACGGTTTGCGTCGAATGTGCCATAGGCTCAGAAATCGTTTGGACGCACCCATTGGAACTCCTAGGTGACATGGGACAAGTGGAATCTCACTTCTTCTGTTTGGAGACAGTGTAAGTGTTGGTGTAAGAAAGTGCACATTTTGCGCCAAAATTACCATAGGCCCGGAAATCATTTTGGACACACCCGATGGAACTCCTAGGTGACTTGGGTCATGTGGAATCTTGCTTCTTTTCGTTTGGAGACAGTGTTAGTGTCGATGCAAGATTGGGGCATGGTTTGTGCTAGACGTACCATAGGATCAGAATTCATTTTGGATGCACCTGATCATACCCTAGGTGACGAGGTTCAAGTGAAAGTTCGCTCCGTTTGGAGATAGTGCTAATCTTGATGCAAGATAGTTGCATGGTTTGTGTCAAATGTACCATAGGCTCAGAAATCATTTTGGAGACACCTGATGGAACTCTGAGGTGACTTGGGTCATGTGGAATCTAGCTTCTTTCCCTTTGGAGACAGTGTTAGTGTCGGTGCAAGATTGGTGCATGGTTTGCATTGGACATACCATAGGCTCAGAAATCGTTTTGGACGCACTCGATGGTACCACTAGGCTCGGAAATCATTTTGGACACACCCAATGGAACTCCTAGGTGACTTGGGTCATGTGGAATCTCGCTTCTTTTCATTTGGAGACAGTGTTAGTGTCGGTGCAAGCTTGGGGCATGGTTTGTGCTAGACATACCATAGGCTCAGAAATCATTTTGGATGCACCTAATCGTACCCTAGGTGATGAGGCTCAAGTGAAAGCTCGCTCCGTTTGGAAATAGTGCTAATCTTGATGCAAGATAGTTGCACGGTTTGTGTCAAATGTACCATAGGCTCAGAAATCATTTTGGAGACACCCGATGGAACTCTGAGGTGACTTGGGTCATGTGGAGTCTAGCTTCTTTTCATTTGGAGACAGTGTTAGTGTCAGTGCAAGATTGGTGCATGGTTTGCGTTGGATGTACCATAGGCTCAAAAATCGTTTTGGACGCACTCGATGGTACCACTAGGTGATGAGGCTCAAGTGGAAGCTCGTTTCAGTCCATTTGGAGATAGTGCTAATGTTGTCGCAAGATAGGTACACAGTTTGTGTTGAACATATCATAGGCTTGACAATCATTTTGGACGCACCCGATGGAACTCCTAGGTGACGTTGGTCATGTGGAATCTCGCTCCATTGGGAGATAGTGCTAATCTTGACGCAAGATAGCTACACGGTTTGCGTCGAACGTGCCATAGGCTTGGAAATCATTTGGACACACCCAATGGAACACCTAGGTGACATGGGTCTTATGGAATCTCTCTTCTTTCCATTTGGAGAGAGTGTAAGTGTCGGTGCAAGATAGGTGCACATTTTGCACCAAACATACGATCGGCTCAGAAATTGCTTTAGACGCACCTGATGGTACTCCTAGGTGGCGAGGCTCAAGTGGAAGCTCACCCCATTTGGAGATAATGCAAATCTTGATGCAAGATAGTTGCACGGTTTGTGTTGAACGTACCATAGGCTCAGAAATCATTTTGGACACACCCGATGGAACTCCTAGGTGACTTGGGTCATGTGGAATCTCGCTTCTTTTCGTTTGGAGACAGTGTTAGTGTCGGTGCAAGATTGGTGCATGGTTTGCGCTAGATGTACCATAGGCTCAGAAATCATTTTGGATGCACCCGATCATACCCTAGGTGATGAGGCTCAAGTGAAAGCTCGCTCTGCTTGGAGATAGTGCTAATCTTGATGCAAGATAGGTACATGGTTTGTGTCGAACATACCATAGGCTCATAAATCATTTTGGACGCACCTGATGGAACTCCTAGATGACGTGGGTCATGTGGAGTCTCACTTCTTTCTGTTTTGAGACAGTGTTAGTTTCGGTGCAAATAGGTGCATGGTTTGTTCTAGACGTACCATAGGCTCAGAAATCATTTTGGACATACTCGATGATACCAGTAGCTGATGAGGCTCAAGTGGAAGATCCATTTGGAGATAGTGCTAATGTTGTCGCAATATAGGTGCACACTTTGTGTCGAACGTATCATAGGCTCGAAAATTGTTTTGGACGCACCCGATGGAACTCCTAGGCGACGTTGGTCATGTGGAATCTCGCTCCATTTGGAGATAGTGCTAATCTTGATGCAAGATAGTTGCACAAGTTGCGTCGAACGTGCCATAGGCTCAGAAATCATTTGGACGCACCCAATGAAACTCCTAGGTGACATGGGTCAAGTGGAATCTCACTTCTTTCCGTTTGGAGACAGTGTAAGTGTCGGTGTCAGAAAGGTGCACATTTTGTGCCAAAATTACCATCGGCTCAGAAATTGCTTTGGACGCACCCGATGGTACTACTAGGTGATGAGGCTCAAGTGAAAGCTGGCCCCATTTGGAGATAGTGCTAATCTTGACGCAAGATAGTTGCACGGTTTGTGTCGAACGTACCATAGGCTCAGAAATCATTTCGGACACACCCGATGGAACTCCTAGGTGACTTGGGTCATGTGGAATCTCGCTTCTTTTCATTTGGAGATAGTGTTAGTGTCGGTGCAAGATTGGTGCAGGGTTTGCGTTGGACGTACCATAGGCTCAGAAATTGTTTTGGACGCACTCGATGGTACCACTAGGCTCGGAAATCATTTTGGACACACCCGATGGAACTCCTAGGTGTCTTGGGTCATGTGGAATCTCGCTTCTTTTTGTTTGGAGACAATGTTAGTGTCGGTGCAAGCTTGGGGCATGGTTTGTGCTAGACGTACCATAGGCTCAGAAATCATTTTGTATGCACCTAATCGTACCCTAGGTGACGAGGCTCAAGTGAAAGCTCGCTCCGTTTGGAGATAGTGCTAATCTTGATGCAAGATAGTTGCACGGTTTGTGTCAAACGTACCATAGGCTCAGAAATCATTTTGGAGACACCTGATGGAACTCCGAGGTGCCTTGGGTCATGTGGAATCTAGCTTCTTTCCATTTGGAGACAGTGTTAGTGTCGGTGCAAGATTGGTGCATGGTTTGCGTTGGACGTACCATAGGCTCAGAAATCGTTTTGGATGCACTCGATGGTACCACTAGGTGATAAGGCTCAAGTGGAAGCTCGTTTCGGTCCATTTGGAGATAGTGCTAATGTTGTCGCAACATAGGTGCACAGTTTGTGTCGAACATATCATAGGCTCGACAATCGTTTTGGACGCACCCGATGGAACTCCTAGGTGACGTTGGTCATGTGGAATCTCGCTCCATTGGGAGATAGTGCTAATCTTGATGCAAGATAGCTACACGGTTTGCGTCGAACGTGCCATAGGCTCAGAAATCGTTTGGACACACCCAATGGAACACCTAGGTGACATGGGTCTTATGGAATCTCTCTTCTTTCCATTTGGAGATAGTGTAAGTGTCGGTGCAAGATAGGTGCACATTTTGCGCCAAACATACGATCGGCTCAGAAATTGCTTTAGACGCACCCGATGGTACTCCTAGGTGGCGAGGCTCAAGTGGAAGCTCGCCCCATTTGGAGATAATGCTAATCTTGATGCAAGATAGTTGCACGGTTTGTGTTGAACGTACCATAGGCTTGGAAATCATTTTGGACACACCCGATGGAACTCCTAGGTGACTTGGGTCATATGGAATCTCGCTTCTTTTCGTTTGGAGACAGTGTTAGTGTTGGTGCAAGATTGGTGCATGGTTTGCGCTAGACGTACCATAGGCTCAGAAATCATTTTGGACGCACCCGATCATACCCTAGGTGATGAGGCTCAAGTGAAAGCTCCCTCTGCTTGGAGATAGTGCTAATCTTGATGCAAGATAGGTACATGGTTCGTGTCGAACATACCATAGGCTCATAAATCATTTTGGACGCACCTGATGGAACTCCTAGATGACATGGGTCATGTGGAGTCTCACTTCTTTCTATTTTGAGACAGTGTTAGTTTCGGTGCAAATAGGTGCATGGTTTGTTCTAGACGTACCATAGGCTCAGAAATCATTTTGGACATACTCGATGATACCACTAGCTGATGAGGCTCAAGTGGAAGATCCATTTGGAGATAGTGCTAATGTTGTCGCAAGATAGGTGCACACTTTATGTCGAACGTATCATAGGCTCGAAAATTGTTTTGGACGCACCCGATGGAACTCTTAGGCGACGTTGGTCATGTGGAATCTCGCTCCATTTGGAGATAGTGCTAATCTTGATGCAAGATAGCTGCACGGTTTGTGTCGAACGTGCCATAGGCTCAGAAATCATTTGGACGCACCCAATGAAACTCCTAGGTGACATGGGTCAAGTGGAATCTCACTTCTTTCTGTTTGGAGACAGTGTAAGTGTCGGTGTAAGAAAGGTGCACATTTTGCGCCAAAATTACCATCGGCTCATAAATCGCTTTGGACACACCCAATGGTACTACTAGGTGATGAGCCTCAAGTGAAAGCTCGCCCCATTTGAAGATAGTGCTAATCTTGATGCAAGATAGTTGCACGGTTTGTGTCGAACGTACCATAGGCTCGGAAATCATTTTGGACACACCCGATGGAACTCCTAGGTGACTTGGGTCATGTGGAATCTTGCTTCTTTTTGTTTGGAGACAGTGTTAGTGTCGGTGCAAGATTGGGGCATTGTTTGCGCTAGACGTACCATAGGCTCAGAAATCATTTTTGACGCACCTGATCGTACCCTAGGTGATGAGGCTCAAGTGAAAGCTCACTCTGTTTGGAGATAGTGCTAATCTTGATGCAAGATAGGTGCATGGTTTGCGTCGAATGTACCATAGGCTCATAAATCATTTTGGACACACCTGATGGAACTCCTAGGTGACGTGCGTCATGTGGAGTCTCACTTCTTTCTGTTTTGAGACAGTGTTAGTGTTGGTGCAAGATAGGTGCATGGTTTGCGCTAGACGTACCATAGGCTCAGAAATCATTTTGGACACACTCGATGTACCACTAGGTGATGAGGCTCAAGTGGAAGCTCGTTTTGGTCCGTTTGGAGATAGTGCTAATGCTGTCGCAAGATAGGTGCATAGTTTGCGTCGAACATATCATAGCCTTGAAAATCATTTTGGACGCACCTGATGGAACTCCTAGGTGACATTGGTCATGTGGAATCTCGCTCCATTGGGAGATAGTACTAATCTGGACGCAAGATAGCTGCACGGTTTGCGTCGAACGTGCCATAGGCTCGGAAATCGTTTGGATACACCCAATGGACTCCTAGGTGACATGGGTCATGTGGAATCTCACTTCTTTCTATTTGGAGATAGTGTGAGTGTCGGTGCAAGAAAGGTGCACATTTTGCGCCGAACGTACGATCAGCTCAGAAATCGCTTTGGACGCACCCGATGGTACTCCTAGGTGGCGAGGCACAAGTGGAGGCTCGCCCCATTTGGAGATAATGCTAAT